>NC_088409.1:79338032-79638032 GCF_034236695.1 Oncorhynchus nerka | reverse complement strand
CCCCCGACATGTAAACTACTGCAGCATAAATACTGGAGGCTGAGACAGGAGGGGTCAGGAGACACTGTGGCCCCATCCGATGATATCCCCGGACAGGGCCAAACGAGCAGGTGTCCATATACTTCTGGTCATGTAGTGTAAGTTTGGCCAAGCAAGACTCAATGTGTATTGAAATTAGGTCTAAGTGACAAAATAGTATCCAAAAACCTAGTCAGTATCTGTTATTTATATAGCAAAGGAATCCACCCTGAAATGATTTAGCTTACTCACATAGTGGCTTGTCCATCTTGTATTTCCCCATGCAGGGTGAGGACACTGACAGAGACCTAGAGGAGGAAAAAGAGAGCAGTCCTGTTGAGAAAGGCTCTGAAGAGACCAGCAACTCTCTGGAGAGCCTCTGCAGCGGACAGAGCTCCTCCAGTAAGTCCTCTCCACAGGGATGTGAACAGAAAGTAATGTCTCTCCTCATACAAGTCTGTAAATGAAGTTACATGTTTGTAAATGAAGAATAAGCTAATGTGATGTGTTTTCATTTATTTTATTTTACCATTGTATTACCATATTATTAAGATGGCCCCGGAAAAGAAGTCTGACGTTTTACGTGTTCCTATCCAATTGTGTTTTTTTTGTTTCTTTGCGTTGTTTGTAACTTGTTTTTTTTAAACTTATTTTGTATTTTGTACATAATGTTGCTGCTCTCTTATGGACATCAGAATTGCGATTACTCACCATGAACTGGCAGAATCCTTTTTTTCCTTTAACGAGTCCGACGAGCCCAACGTGAATGACATACTACTTTCCTGGAAACGTGAAGAGAAAGCAGAGAAAAATGGGCCGGAGGGCGGACTGTCTTCTGAGAATTCGTAGGTGATCGAATAAACCCCCACTGCCTTCCATTCTGCTAGCAAACGTGCAATATTTGGAAAATAAAATCAATGACCTACGAAAGATTAAACTACTGGACATTCAAAACTGTAATATATTATGCTTCATGGAGTCGTGGCTGAACGACAACACTATCAACATACAGCTGGCTGGTTATATGCTGTATCGGCAGGATAGAACAGCGGCGTCTGGTAAGACAAGGGATGGCGGACTATGTATTTTTGTAAACAACAGCTGGTGCAAGATATTTAAGGAAGTCTCAAGGTTTTGCTCTCCTGAGGTAGAGGTATCTCATGATAAGCTGTAGACCACACTATCTACCTAGATAGTTTTCATCTGTATTTTTTTGTGGCTGTCTACATACCACCACGAACTGATGGTGGCACTAAGACTGCACTCAATGAGCTGTATTCCGCCATAAGCAGGAAAACTTAAATCGGTTTTACCAAATTTCTATCAGCATGTTAAATGTTTTACCAGAGGGGGAAAAAACTCTAGACCACCTTTACGCCACACACACAGAGATGCATGCAAAGCTCTCCCTCACCTTCCATTTGGCAAATATGACCATAATTCTATTCTCCTGATTCCTGCTTACAAGCCAAAATTAAAGCAGGAGCACCAATGACTCAATGAATGATAAAGTGGTCAGATGAAGCAGATGCTAAGTTACAGGACTGTTTTGCTAGCACAAACTGGAAAATGTTCCGGGATTGCTCCGATGGCATTGAGAAGTACATCACATCAGTCATTGGCTTCATCAATAAGTGCATCGATGACGTCGTCACCACAGTGACCGTACATGCATACCCCAACCAGAAGCCATGGATTACAGGCAACATCCACACTGAGCTAAAGCCTAGAGCTGCCACTTTCAAGGAGCGGGACTCTAACCCGGAAGCTTATAAGAAATCCCGCTATGCCCTGCGACGAACCATCAAACAGGCAAAGTGTCAACACAGGACTAAGATTGAATCGTACTACACCGGCTCTGATGCTTCTCGGATGTGGCAGGGCTTGTAATCCATTACAGACTATAAAGGGAAGCACAGCCGAGAGCTGCCCAGTGACACGAGCCTACCAGATGAGCTAAACTACTTCTATTCTCGCTTCGAGGCAAATAACACTGAAACATGCATGAGAGCATCAGCTGTTCCGGAAGACTGTGTGATCACGCTCTCTGCAGCCGATGTAAGTAAGACCTTTAAACAGGTCAACATTCACAAGGCTAGACGGATTACCATGACGTGCACTGTGAGCATGCGCTGACCAACTGGCAAGTGTCTTCACTGACATTTTCAACCTCTCTCTGTCCGAGTCTGTAATACCAACATGCTTTAAGCAGACCACCATAGTCCCTGTGCCCAAGAACACTAAGGTAACCTGCCTAAATGACTACCGACCCGTAGCACTCACATCTGTAGCCATAAAGTGCTTTGAAAGGCTGGTCATGGCTCACATCAACGCCATTATCCCAGAAACCCTAGACTCACTCCAATTTGCATACCGCCCTAACATATCCACAGATGATGCAATCTCTATTGCACTCCACACTACCATTTCCCACCTGGACAAAAGGAACACCTATGTGAGAATGCTATTCATTTACTACAGCTCAGCGTTCAACACCATAGTGCCCTCAAAGCTCATCAATAAGCTAAGGGCCCAGGGACTAAACACCTCCCTCTGCAACTGGATCCTGGACTTCCTGACAGGCCGCCCCCAGGTGGTAAGGGAAGGTAACAACACATCCGCCACGCTGATCCTCAACACAGGGGCCCCTCAGGGGTGAATGCTCAGTCCCCTCTTGCACTCCGTGTTCACTCATGAATGCACGACAAGGCACGACTCGAACACCGTCATTAAGTTTGCCGATGACACAACAGTGGTAGGCCTGATCACCGACAATGACAAGACAGCCTATAGTGAGGAGGTCAGAAACCTGGCCGTGTGGTGTCAAGACAACAACCTCTCCCTCAACGTGAACAAGACAAAGGAGATGATTGTGGACTACAGGAAAAAGAGGATTGAACACGCCTCCATTCTCATCGACGGGCTGTAGTGGAGCAGGTTGAGAGCTATGAATTCCTTGGTGTCCACATCACCAACAAACTAACATGGTCCAAGCACACCAAGACAGTCGTGAAAAGGGCACGACAAAACCTATTCCCCCCCAGGAGACTGAAAAGACTTGGCATGGGTCCTCAGATCCTCAAAAGGATCTACAGCTGCACCATCGAGAGCATCCTGACTGGTTGCATCACTGCCTGGTATGGCAACTGCTCGGCCTCTGACCACAAGGCACCACAGAGGGTAGTGCATACGGCCCAGTACAACACTGGGGAAAAGCTTCCTGCCATCCAGGACCTCTATGCCAGGCGGTGTCAGAGGAAGGCCCTAACAATTGTCAGACTCCAGCCACCTAGTCATAGACTGTTCTCTCTGTTACCGCATGGCAAGCGGTACCAGAGCACCAAGTCTAGGTCCAAGAAGCTTCTAAACAGCTTCTACCCTCAAGCCATAAGACTCCTGAACATCTAATCAAATGGCTACCCTGACTATTTGCATTGCCCCCCTCTTTTATTTTACATCGCTGCTACTCTCTGTTGTTATCATTTATGTATTGTCACTTTAATAACTCTACCTACATGTACATATTACCCCAATTATGTAACGGTTTTCTTTAGGTGAAGTAGAGGCGGACCAAAATGCAGCGTGGTTTCTTTGATTCATGTTTAATAACAAAAGATAAACACCACAAAAACAATAAACGTGAGAAAACCTAAACCAGCCCTATCTGGTGCAAAACACAGAGACAGGAAACAATCACCCACAAACACACAGTGAAACCCAGGCTACCTAAATATGGTTCCCAATCAGAGACAATGACTAACACCTGCCTCTGATTGAGAACCATATCAGGCCAGACATAGAAATAGACAAACAAGACATCCAACATAGAATGCCCACTCAGATCACACCCTGACCAACTAAAACATAGAAACATACAAAGCAAACTATGGTCAGGGTGTGACAAATTACCTTGACTAACCGGTGCCCCCATGTATATATACATTGACTCTGTATCGGTACCCCCATGTATATAGTCTCGCTATTGTTATTTTACTGCTGCTCTTTAATTGTTACTTTTATTTCTTATTCGTTTTTTTTTCACTGCATTGTTGCTTAGGGGCTCGTAAGTAAGCATTTCACTGTAAAGTCTACAACTGTTGTATTCGGCGCATGTGACAAATAACATTTTATTTTATTATTACCATCATATTACAATATTAGGATAGGCTTGTAACCTTCCCTCCAACACAAGGATACACACACAACCTATTCTTGGTCCATGGGTAAATCTGTGCAGTGTAATCATAATGTGATGTATTGTCCCCTGTTGGCTCAGGTGGTTTGGCCAGCGTCTCAGATGGCTCCAGTACCAGAGACAGTCTGAGACTAGAAGAGGACGGCTCCTACAACGGACACTTTTGTGGTAGAGCACGGGTCCACACAGACTTTGTTCCCAGCCCATATGACACTGACTCCCTCAAACTCAAGGTAGACAGAAGATAATGTTTCCAGAATGGGTGTATTGTGAAATGCTATGAAAGCTGTTTGTAAGTGCTGTTTCATGATCTATATGTATGAGTCCAATCTATTGATGTCTCTTCCCAGGTTGGAGACATTATCAGCATCATCAGTAAACCTCCCATGGGCATATGGACAGGGATTCTGAACAACAAAGTGGGCAATTTCAAGTTCATCTATGTTGACATGCTCATGGAGAAAGAAAGAGAGGAGGAGGCGCCAAAGATCAGGCCTCAGAGGATGAGCAAGAGACCACGACCAAAGACACTACTGGAACTACTGGAGCGGCTACATCTAGAGGTGAGTGCTCGGATGGCATGGCTAGAAGGGATCCATCTATTGTCAAATTAACTTCAGATTTGACTTTTCGTAGCAGGTTAGGAGAATTAACCTAGCAGGTTAGAATAATTGGGCTAAGGTTAGGAAAAGGGTTATGGTTAGCTAAAATGACGTTAATTTGACAAAAGCTGGATAGCTTCTAGCCATGGTCAAGCTCTGACTCTTTAAATGACTTCCAAATACAGACACATTTTGTTCTTTCCTCTTTACAGTAACCAATCAGTGTTGTCTCAAATGCACAACAAACATTTTTAATATGCATAAGCATAACCTAAAGCACTCAAATGTGAACAGATTAGTATAAGATTATGAAAGGTAGATGAGATGGAACTGTATCTTGTTTATTCAAGGAGTATGCATCTGCACTGCTTCTGAATGGCTACCAGACAGTAGAGGACCTGAGGCACCTGCAGGAGAAACACCTTATAGAGCTGAACGTGATGAATCCAGAACACAGAGTCAGGCTGCTGGCTGCTGTCGACTGCAGATATACAGAGAGTGAGTAGCAAAACCAATTTCTACTGTAGCCTAGCCCTACTGTATTTATATTTGGGCAAAGGGAATAGCCAATTGATCTTTGTATGTTATAATAAGCAGATGCTTATCGCTGCTATTATTTTAGAATTGCTCATCCTGCTGAGTTGGCACCAGTCAGAGAGAAACTGCTTAAAGAGACAAAATGTCTTCCTCTATAAAACACTGCAAGGCTCTGAAACATAAAATGAAACAGAAAGATTGGTCTCCAATCCAGATTAGGAAATGAGCAATACTAGACCGTTTCTGTCAGCTGCTTACAAAACAGGATGCGTACAATTAGCATAAAGGTTATTTATGTTTGTGTCCCCACATAACTCCATTTATGTTGGTCTAAATTAAGGTCATAAATGTCTGTTTGAGCTAATTTCGGACCAAACAGATAGCACTGCCACCCTGGCTGAACCAGATATCGTGACTGTGGGCTAGTTTCGGACCAAACAGATGGCACTGCCACCCTGGCTGAACCAGATATCGTGACTGTGGGCTAGTTTCGGACCAAACAGATGGCACTGCCACCCTGGCTGAACCAGATATCGTGACTGTGGGCTAGTCTCGGACCAAACAGATGGCACTGCCACCCTGGCTAAACCAGATATCATGACTGGCTGTTGGCTAACCCTGGCAAAGATTACCAGTCAGGGATGGATCTAGTCATTAAATCAAACTTAATTCCATTTGGATGGTTTGAGAATGGCAACCAAAATTAATTTAAATTGACTTGGATCGGGGCAGCTAAGCTGGCAACCCACAGGAGTCTGTCTGGGTCTGAGGATCCAACCAACCAGACTGCTTTGTTCTTGTGTTCGCAGGCGATGATGTGAGGGAGAGTGAGGAGCCCTCTTCATCACACAGTTTGAAGGTGGAGAAGAGCGACTGTCCAAGAGACTCAGGCTGCTTTATTCTTTCAGAGTGCTCTGAAAACAGAAAAGAGGACACAGAGAGCCAACCAGTCACACACTGATAGGCCAGACTATCCTAACTAACAGGTTTTGACATGTAAATTACAATGGCTCACCATGTTTGTCTTGTCTGTATTTGGTTTAACAAGATGGGATTTAATTAATTAAATGTTAAATGTAGCCAATTTTTCTTAAAACCAATGCATTTATTCCTCTTTTATGCACCTTTTATCTAACCTATTCATTCACATGAAGCACAGGTGTCAAACTCATTCCACGGCGGGCCGAATAGCTGCGGGTTCTCACTCCTCCCTAGTACTTGATTGATGAATAAAGATCACAAATTAGAAAGGAACTCCCCACACCTGATAGTTTATGTCTTAATTGAAAGGAAAACAACTAAAACTTGCAGACACTAGGCCTTCCATGGAATGACACCCCTGACAAATTATATTTGACTTAAATCAAATCTTAATGTTTGTGTATTGTGCTGGAAACTATGGTGTGTGTGTGTGTTTGGTTTTACTATCCTTGTGGTGACAGAAGGCTATTTCAGGCTTAAGGGGTTAGGTTTAGGAGTTAGGGGGTTGTGGTTAGGGTTAGGTTTAAGGTTAGTTTTAAGGTCAGGGAAAATGGGATTTTGAATGGAAATTCCTTGTCCCAACAAGGATAGTAAAACAAATATGTGTGTGTGTGTGCACGGGAGTTTTTACATATCTTTTTGAACAATCCTGGTTCAACAAAATGTACAGTACCAGTGGAGGCTGCTGAGGGGAGGACGGATCATAATAATGGCTGAAACGATCGAATGGAATGGCATCAAACACATGGAAACCATATGTTTGATGTATTTGATATCGTTCTACTTTTTCCGCTCCAGCCCTAACCATAAGCCGTCCACCCCAATTAAGTTGCCACCAACCTCCTGTGAAATGTACATACTTGTAGAACTCAATAAGTGCAATATGTCACACATTAATAAAGTATTTATGCATCAAGTCATCTGTCTAACTAATCCGTTAATTTGTACTGCACTGAATGTATAATATATTTTCAATCAAAATGTGCACAGAAAAGGTGTTGCAGTTGTACAATATTGCTACATGTTGCATGCCTCAAAATGTTACGACGCTGAACACACTAATTTGAACGTCATATACGACTAGTGTTCATGGGAAAGGTTGGTTCTTTGCTTTTTCATCCTGTGTATATATAAGCGATAACGCATGGATTGGACTACGTTACCCAGAAGCTTTAGACCACATTATGGGTGAGTTCGTAAATTCGCTCAGAGTAACTGATTAATTTATGAACGCTCAACACCCGTTGAGTATGGCCGGTGTCAGTAAACCTCGGAAAAAGGCGTAATTAAATTGTTGCTATCATCGTCACCAACGCTCTGAATAACATGAACACAGCATAACCAGCGCGAGAAAGGACGAGAAAAATTGTCAAGAGTGAGGTGTTCTCTCATTTATGCCAGGAAGTAGCTAGCATGCTAGCTAACTTTAGCCAGTTAGCTTGGGTGCTTCACTGCCGTTGTGAGGTCAGAACGCTCATATCAACCCTACTCCTCGGCCATAGCGTCCAGTATGCCCTCCGAGAGCGAAACACTCTGAATTTACGTAAATTCAGAGCGGCAATGTCCTCTGGCACTCCAGAGTAAATTTACGAACGCACCCTATAATGGTGACGTGTAGTTCTGTGGATCATCCACATGATTCTGAACGTAGAACAGGTCAAGAGGGGTTTCATTAATTACTACAGTCACAATTGGCTATCGTAAAAACGATATGGTTAGCAGTGTATAGCCACTTTAAGTTTAAAATTGCATTTGAAGAAGATACATTGTAGATATAGGCGGGGTTTATGACTTAGTGGCTGTGGTAAATAGTGACAACATTCATCCATTCCGAAACTGATGAGGCGATTAGCCTAGATTTTGTTTTACTACGTTTCAGTTCGGTGGTAATCAATACTTGACAATGGCTGGGGAAATGTCTATGATCGGTAAGTAAGATTTAACTGTAATGTGTTTTTGTTGTTGTGTAACTAACCAGCTGTTTAGCTAGCTAATAGTAAGTAGCAAGTGGGCTGACAAATGACCGGTGGTAACAGCTGGCTAGTTGCTACCTAATTCACAGTAGTCAAGTTAGCTAGAAAGGTAAACGAAGTGTCAGAACTGTCAACGCTGAATTAATATGTAAATAAGTAGGCTATCGGTACCAGTTGTTAGTTCGCTACGTAGTCAACATCCAGCCCTAAACCCACGTCATTTCTTTATCTTCCGTGTCGCAGGATCGGTCATTCTGGCTTTATTTCTGGCTGGCTATCTGGGCCAGCAGTATCTGCCTCCACCGAAACCCAAAGTGATCGGCCTAGATCTGGGGACCACTTTCTGCTCCGTAGGAGTATTCCACCCGGGTACGGGGGATGTGGAGGTGATAGGGGATGAGGAGGGGCGGAAGAGCATCCCGAGTGCGGTGTCGTTCACATCTACGGAAGTCCTCGCCGGTCACGAGGGTCAGAATCTGGCCGACAGCAATCCTGAAAACACCATCTATGATGCCAAGCGGTTTATTGGAAAGATATTCGAACAAGAGCTCCTTGAGCAGGAAAGTGCTCGTTATCCATTCAAGGTACAGTACATATTCCTGTAGTTACTTTGACAGTCAATACACCACGTGAAAATGACTTAATACATCATCAGCATTGACTTTCATTTGTAATACCTTTCTTTCAGGTGATAAACAACAATGGCAGTGCAGAGTTCTTTGTCACCACCAACCAGACGTTCACAGTTACTCCTGAATTCATTGGTTCTCGGCTGCTGCTGAAGATGAGGAAGATGGCGGAGCGTCACCTGGGTGTCCCCATTCAGAGGGCTGTTATCTCTGTCCCTGCTGAGTTTGATGAGAGACAGAGGAACTATACCATCAGGGCTGCCAACCTGGCCGGTCAGTCTCTATCTGGCAAAACTGTATCAATATCTGATGTGTAAACACTGCTACAGGAATGACTTCCACTGTATAGCAGTTTAGTGTAGTCTCATTTAGAAACAGTCTGTCATCCAGGGACATTAAGGGTTGTCCTATTGCCCAGAGCAAGTCAAACCGAGCGCAAGTTGAGCCTGCTGGTTCATCCACATTGTGTAAGTGAAAGACATCATTTATGGCGAGTTGAGCCTGCTGGTTCATCCACATTGTGTAAGTGAAAGACATAATTTATGGCGAGTTGAGCCTGCTGGTTCATCCACATTGTGTAAGTGAAAGACATCATTTATGGCGAGTTGAGCCTGCTGGTTCATCCACATTGTGTAAGTGAAAGACATCATTTATGGCGAGTTGAGCCTGCTCTGGTTCATCCACATTGTGTAAGTGAAAGACATCATTTATGGCGAGCTGAGCCTGCTCTGGTTCATCCACATTGTGTAAGTGAAATACATCATTTATGGCGAGTTGAGCCTGCTGGTTCATCCACATTGTGTAAGTGAAAGACATCATTTATGGCGAGTTGAGCCTGCTGGTTCATCCACATTGTGTAAGTGAAAAACATCATTTATGGCGAGTTGAGCCTGCTGGTTCATCCACATTGTGTAAGTGAAAGACATCATTTATGGCGAGTTGAGCCTGCTGGTTCATCCACATTGTGTAAGTGAAAGACATCATTTATGGCGAGTTGAGCCTGCTGGTTCATCCACATTGTGTAAGTGAAAGACATCATTTATGGCGAGTTGAGCCTGCTGGTTCATCCACATTGTGTAAGTGAAAGACATCATTTATGGCGAGCTGAGCCTGCTGGTTCATCCACATTGTGTAAGTGAAATACATCATTTATGGCGAGCTGAGCCTGCTCTGGTTCATCCACATTGTGTAAGTGAAAGACATCATTTATGGCGAGTTGAGCCTGCTCTGGTTCATCCACATTGTGTAAGTGAAAGACATCATTTATGGCGAGCTGAGCCTGCTCTGGTTCATCCACATTGTGTAAGTGAAAGACATCATTTATGGCGAGCTGAGCCTGCTCTGGTTCATCCACATTGTGTAAGTGAAAGACATCATTTATGGCGAGCTGAGCCTGCTCTGGTTCATCCACATTGTGTAAGTGAAAGACATCATTTATGGCGAGCTGAGCCTGCTCTGGTTCATCCACATTGTGTAAGTGAAAGACATCATTTATGGCGAGCTGAGCCTGCTGGTTCATCCACATTGTGTAAGTGAAAGACATCATTTATGGCGAGTTGAGCCTGCTGGTTCATCCACATTGTGTAAGTGAAAGACATCATTTATGGCGAGTTGAGCCTGCTGGTTCATCCACATTGTGTAAGTGAAAGACATCATTTATGGCGAGTTGAGCCTGCTGGTTCATCCACATTGTGTAAGTGAAAGACATCATTTATGGCGAGCTGAGCCTGCTGGTTCATCCACATTGTGTAAGTGAAAGACATCATTTATGGCGAGTTGAGCCTGCTGGTTCATCCACATTGTGTAAGTGAAAGACATCATTTATGGCGAGCTGAGCCTGCTGGTTCATCCACATTGTGTAAGTGAAAGACATCATTTATGGCGAGTTGAGCCTGCTGGTTCATCCACATTGTGTAAGTGAAAGACATCATTTATGGCGAGCTGAGCCTGCTCTGATAAATGTTTTAGTGATAACAACCAAAATACAAATAATTAAATTACTGAGCTTTCTGATTCCTCTCCTATGGGTAGGTGAAAGGCAGGCAATATGTCACTAATGCTCGTCAATAGCTAATTTACATTTTCGGATGTGCAACTGCGTTAGACTTTAATGTCAATCCCTGATATAATTAGGTGTTTGTTCTAAAATAACTGTTACTTAATACTTACATACATACACTGTATTCAGACACCTGGACTTTTTCAACATTTTGTTACGTTACAGGCTTATTCTAAAATTGATTAAATATAACTTTTCCTCATCAATCTACACACTACCCCATAATGACAAAGCGAAAACGGGTTTAGACATTTCTTGCAAATTTATAAAAAAAAAAAAAACGTATTTACATAAGTATTCAGGCCCTTTACTATGGCACTTAAAATTGAGCTCATGTACATCCTGTTTCTACTGATCATCCTTGATGTTTCTACAACTTCATTGGAGTCCACCTGTGGTAAATTCAATTGATTTGACACCTAAGGTCCCACAGTTGACAGTGCATGTCAGAGCAAAACCAAGTCATGAGGTTGAAGGAAATGTCCGTAGAGCACCGAGACAGGATTGTGTTGAGGCACAGATCTGGGGAAGGGTACCAAAAGATTTCTACAGCATTGAAGGTCCCCAAGAACACAGTGGCCTTCATCATTCTTTAATGGAAGAAGTTTGGAACCACCAAGACTCTTCCTAGAGCTGGCTGCCCGGCCAAACTGAGCAATTGAGGGAGAAGGGCCTTGGTCAGGAAGGTGACCAAGAAACTGATGGTCACTCTGACAGAGCTACTCTGTGGAGATAGGAGAACCTACCAGAAGGAAAACCATCTCTGCAGCACTCCACCAATCAGTCCTTTATGGTCGAGTGGCCAAACGGAAGCTAATCCTCAGTAAAAGACACATGACAGCCCGTTTGGAATTCGCCAAAAGGCACCTGAAGGACTCTCAGACCATGAGGAACAATATTCTCTTGTCTGATGAAACCAGCTTGAACTATTTGGCCTGAATGCCAAGCGTCATATCTGGAGGAAACCTGGTACCATCCCTACGGTGAAGCATGGTGGTGGCAGCATCATGCTGTGGGTTTGTTTTTCAGCAGCAGATTCGAGGGAAAGATTAACAGAGAAAAGTAGAGATCCTTGATGAAAACCTGCTCAGGACCTCCGACTGGGGAAAACAGCACAACGACCCTAAACAAACAGCCAAGACAATGCAGGAGTGGCATCGGGACAAGTCTCTGGATGTCCTTGAGTGGCCCAGCCAGAGCCTGGACTTGAACCCGATCTAACATCTCTGGAGAGACTTGAAAATAGAGTTGCAGCGACGCACCCCATCCATCCCGACAGAGCTTGAGAGGATATGCAGAGAAGAATGGGACAAACTCCCCAAATACAGGTGTGCCAAGCTTGTAGTGTCATACCCAAGAAGACTCCAGGTTGTAATCGCTGCCAAAAGGTGCTTCAACAAAGTACTGAGTAAAGGGTCTGAATACTTATGTAAATGTGATATTTCAATTTAATTTTTTTATACATTTGCATTTCTGAACCTGTTTTTGCTTTGTCTTTATGGTCTGTGTGTAGATTGAGAGGGGAAAAAAAACAATCTAATCAATTTTAGAATAAGGCTGTAAAGTAATAAAATATGGAAAAGGTGAAGGGGTCTGAATACTTTACGAATGCACTGATACATACAGAGTAGAATATTGGACATCTAATCCAAAGTCATTAAGATTCCGAAGGGCTTTGACCAAATCTACACTACCCACTATAACTAACATCTGATTGTTCTGTTTACACCACTCAGGACTGGACATCCTGCGTGTGATCAATGAGCCCACAGCTGCAGCGATGGCGTATGGGTTACACAAGGTGGACGTGTTCAACGTGCTGGTGGTAGACCTGGGAGGAGGAACGCTGGACGTCTCTCTGCTCAACAAACAGGGGGGCATGTTCCTCACCAGAGCCATGGCAGGTAAGACGCTAATTTACTCTCAACTCCTTATGTTGTAGATATGCATGGTTTAGTTGGTCATTTTCATTTATCTTCTGTTTTTAAATTGGGCATACAGTACAAGTGGAACATTTGCCATATTGTAGTTAAAGATGACCATTTCCAATTAGCACAACTAATTCAAATAATACAGTACATGACCTGAAATGGAATCGACTCCGATAGTATTCTTGGGCTCAGAGAATGATCCTTGCTGTTGTCGTTTCCTAGGTAACAACAAGCTGGGGGGACAGGACTTCAGCCAGAGGCTGCTCCAGTACACCATGGAGAGGGTCCGCCAGCAGTACGGCGTTCCCCCCACCCTCAAAGAGGACATCCACCACCTCCGCCAGGCTGTGGAGGCAGCCAAGCTCAACCTCACCCTGCAGCCCAGCGCCGACCTCAGGGTACCCCTGCACCTGGAGCCCCAAGGAGACGCCAAGCAACCACCACAGGGGCCCACCAAGGACCCAATCCCAGTCATCTTCCAAGCAGTCATCACCCGTGAGCTGTTTGAAGAGTTGAACGCCGACCTCTTCCAGAAGATTCTGGCGCCTGTAGAGACAGTGCTGGCTGAGGGCCACCTGGGGAAGGAGGAGGTGGATGAGATAGTTCTGGTGGGAGGCTCCACCCGCATCCCTAGGATCAGGAAGCTGATCAGTGAGTACTTTGGGAAGGAGCCCAACACCTCAGTGGACCCAGACTTGGCAGTGGTGACTGGGGTGGCCATCCAGGCTGGCATCATGGGGGGCTCCTGGCCCCTACAGGTCAGCGCTATAGAGATCCCCAACAGACACCTCCTCAAGACCATCTTCAATTGATCTAGTCTAGAGGTAGCAAGGATGCCACCAGACAGATACTTGCCATATTAAAGGATGGTCTGCATTCTAACTGTTAATTGTGCTTCTCCATCTTCACAAGGTGTGCAATAGTATTATGAGGTTAAAATATGATCTTCAGCTGTAATATTTTCTCACAGAGAAACTCAAATTACACCATCACTTTTTTACAGTCAACCCAACTTATTAGACCAACTGTCATAGATTGAAAATTGTGTTCAACTCAGGGAACAACCTTTATTTCTAGAGAACTGTGACCAGCAAAGACACCTTCAGCTATTTATTTATTTATTTCTAGTGCTTGTACTGTGGGAGGAGGGGGGGGGGTGTACATGAGGTGTTGTTTTTCAGTGGACGACAACGTGCCTGTGCCTTTTCAGAGAGCTGCACTATTAGGCTTTGTGCTTTTAAGTCACCTGATATGAAGAACCACTAGTCCTTTAGGGAGTCCTATTGATGAAGGCATAATGCTATTAGTTTCGGACCAAATATTTTTGCACACATTGTTACTAGCTTTACATTCAAACAATAGCCTCTGCTCAGCTTTGTATGGGTTAACAGATTTTCTAAATAAGGGACATGCTCAGTATTCCACTAACTTATTAGCCAGCATCATCATTCTGGTGCAATTGAATTCAGAATCACTGGCTGACAGATGTGTAAGTAAGTGCCATAAACACACAGGACTAGGCTTGTGTTACCGTGTCTCAAGACTGCAGGTGGACAGTAATGGTTGAGGCTGTTACAGCCCCTGGAATTAGAGGACAAACGTGTTTGTTGACAATTGACATTCCATGATACAGTGAACACATTTAAATAATATACCTTTTAGAGGTTTGTTCAAGGTAAACAGTTTGCATGCGCCTCATACTGCACAGTTCTCTAGCGATGTTAAAGGAATTTATCTAGACCGTTCCATTTCAACGGAGTATGTAGATTTTTGTACTGCAAATTTTGCTCCTCCAAATGGCTCCCTTAGATATCTGCTTGTACTACATGCTGCTTTAAATAAATCCTGAATTACCCAAAATACCACTTAATTTTCTAGAGCAGCGAACAAAATTAAAGCCAGCTTTAATATACATTCAAACACAGTTCAGGACCCAACAGAGATTGCCATTGCTGTAAGAGAAAATAACAGATGCATCTTGCTGTCTGCATTCCATGATACTGACGTTCTAGTCCAGGTGGAAGAAAAAAATAAAAGGACATTTGTGATAATGTTCCCAGCACATACCAACTGAAAATCGTGAAAATTGCATTTACCATTCACTCACTAGCTTCTTCAGCAATGTGGTAACATCTTGCCGCGTAACTGTACAATTGATGGAAAAACATCCGTATGTTTAGTTACTGGCATGGGCTACTGCATAGTAAATTCAGAAAGTATTCATACCCCTCGACTTGTTCCACATTTTGTGTAACAGCCGGAATTCAAAATGGATTTGTTTCTTCACACTACCCCATGACAAAGTGAACGTTTTTAGAAATACCTAAGTATTCACCCCTTGTTAGAATCACCTTTGGTAGCAAGATCAGTCTTTCTGGGTAAGTGGAAGAGCTTTGCAAACTTGGATTGAGTCTATGCAACATGTGACTTTTTACTCCTGAACTTATTTAGGCTTGCCATATCAAAGGGGTTAAATACATATCGACTCAAGACATTCCAGCTTTTCATTTTTAATACAAACATAATTCCACTCACATCATGGGGTATTATGTGTAGGCCAATCAATTTAAAATTCAGTCTAACACAAAATGTGGAAAAAGTCAAGGGGTGTGAATACTTTGAAGGCACTGTACATCAAGCGTTCATACAGTAGGAATATGGTTGACATGAGCTAAATCTACACAGTCAACAGTAACACCAACCTAAATGGTGTTAGTTATCTTCCATCTAGAAAAATCACAATAAAAGGATATCACTTTGGTATCAGAAGCATTTTAATGTTGACTTTGAGGCACACAAATACCAAAGGAGTAAATGAACACAAGTCAATCCATTCCTTGACCCTGTGTGAACTATTCTGATACTCAGCGTTGTCCCTTCAACAGCCTAGAGCTTTATTTTCACAGTTAATATAGCACACCCCACTTCATCACGACATAAAAGATACCCTTTAATGTCACTCTATATGGTGCAGTTTGCTGTTCAAATGCCATTGAGAAGTTTGTCTGCAAAATATTTAAATGACTTGACTTTCATAAACTTCTCAACACTATTGCTATTATTATGCATCACATTTCCAATATAATGTTCAGACAGCCATAGCATATAAAACTTTTGTAACATGTACACACTCCATGTAGAACTGCATACTTGGGGTAGGTGGTGAAATCTCTACTGCCATAATACACTGTTCACATCCTTTAAAAATCAAAACATTCACAATGAACCGAAAACATACCCAGCAGTTCTGCCTGAACACAAGCCCTGCCTGAGACAGCACAGCTCCACAAGTCATTCGATGTCACAAGCATGGATGAAGGAAATGCTGTTCAAATCATTATCTTACATCATGTAAATATTTCACTTAGTCGGAGAAGGCAGGACCCTCTGTAAACAGCTTGTTCCTGTTGTTTTTCTTCCTAAAAATTAGAATAGCACCCAAACGTGGCAGGAATTAGGAGCAATGCTGCACAAGTAGTCAAATCCTCGAAATAACTAAGAATTGGCTGTGCTATAAAGTGACTGCAAGTAAATACGTTTAAAAAAAAACTAATAGGTTCTTAATAATAAACAAGCATTGGTAACTGGGGGGGCCTCCAAAGCATCTAGAGCAGGGGTGGGCAAACTACAGCCCATGAGCCCATTCAATCCCTGCCCACGGGAGGTTTGAGTGAAAAACAATATTTAATGGGCCAATATATTTTCAAACAAGTTGTAAAAAATAAAAAATAAAGTGATCTAGAGGTGAGAAGAGGCCACAAATCTGACAAATCAATTGGTTCATCAATAAAAAGTGATTTTAGTCCCACATCTGTTTTTAACAAGCAAAAACAAACCTATTTACAGAATGTACAAAGCAATGGGTGGTGCTTGCCTGCGATTCTTCAGTAATACAGCAGCCTGTCAATCAATCAGTTAGTAAGTAGGAGGAACAAACCAATAACTATCTGGATACACTGAGTAAAACAAGAGTAATCAGAACAGACAAGACAGTCACTTGGAAGTCTTAATTTACTCAGTTTCCACATGCTAGTAGAGTCAGGTGTCTTTCAGTAGATTCACATTAGTAGAGTGAGAGTCAATGGGAGATGCCTTCGTTGTTGTAGTAGTCAAAGCCATTCTCCATGTACAGGTCCTCAGCACTGCCCACACCATTGCTCACCTCTGGGAGGCAGAAGAGTGAAGGAACATCAGTAGGTGTTCACAAGGTATTTCACTGATAACACATCAATGCACATTGAATAAACAGGACATCAAAAACAATATCACTGCAACATCATATCCAAACCACACGAGAGAAAACCCGTAGCTTCCTTTGCTCTGTATGTCACCACGTATCTTCTAAGACCTACTAGTGTGATTTTAGAGTGGTTTGGACTGACTGATGATCATTCAAGACTCATCAGCATCCCCATTAGACTTACCTTTCACCACCCACCAGGAGAGGCTGGTGGGTCACAGTGGGCTGTCTAGGAGCCCTTATACATGATGCAGGACTCTGGGCAATTGGGGAGGAGTGGGGGGAAGGGCGGGGCAGGCAGAGGGAAGTGGGAAGGGAGGGATGGAATGGTCACAGCAGCCAGAGGAGGATGGACAGATGGCAGGATGAAGAGTGGAGGTGGAGAGGAGTGCAGGTCACACACACACACACAGGATGAGACTGCTACTGCGGTTGACCTTGGGGAGGGCAATTACACAAGACACTCAGAGAGATGCATGCTGGGATACGGTCACACACTGGCATCCTCAGATACTCTTAAAATGGCTGCCTTTCCTTGTCTTCTTTTCTGTGACCACTGATTAATAGGAGAAAGCAATATGACTGGCCAAAACAGCCGGGCATCCACTTCATCTATCCAATGTCATCAGATCAGTGGTAAATAAATAAGGACAGGAGAAAAGGAGTGGAAGACATTTCAGAGTACTGGGATACAGCCAGAGAAACAAACACCAACACACAATACAGTAGACACAGGAATTCCAGTTCTCTCTGTGGGGTCCTTCCTTACCGGAGAAGATGAGTTTCTCCTTCATAATGTTGACGTCTCTGCTGGACCTCCGGACTGCGGCACTCAGCATGATCTGTTCAGGGTTGTAGCTGTGCATGCTACTCAACCTCCATCTGGTGAGGAAAGGTCACACAGGGGTCAGGGCATAATATAGAGCAGGTCTCTCCGAACCCTGTTCCTGGAGAGCTACCATCCGGTAGGTATTCGCTCCAACCCTATTGTAGCGCACCTGATTCTAATAATTAGCTGGTTGATAAGCTGAATCAGGTTAATTACAACTGGGGTTGGAGTGAAAGCCTACAGGAGGGTAGATCTCCAGGAACAGGGTTGGAGAGCCCTGATATAGAGCCTCTGGTCATACCACAAAACTGCTGTCTCTGCCCTCAAGGACCTGTTCTATATGGAGATAACGGCATGTTAAAATGCGTCACCCATTTCTCTTGGAGATACTCTAGGTCACCAAGTGTGGGCACTGGGCACCATTTTGCCTCAGTCTTTTACTTCTAATTGGCTGACCTCAAAATGACACCAAGCAAACAGACATATATTGAAGTTGGGTGCTGTACTGAATGAATCAAATGATTTATGAACACATGCATCTACAAGGACACATACAAATAGAGTCTGAGCCAAAGACATCCCCACTTCTCTGAAAGCTCATACTTATCAGTTACTGACTAGCTGTGATGAATATTTATATATACACTAGATGACTGATCGGGGGCGCTGTGTTGAAGCCACCGTGCCTCCATCCTGGCACTTCCAAAATAGTTTCTACAATGTTGGGGAAGCTATAGAAATGCCTTTATTTATGTACATTCGTTTCCCCCCATTTATTCTATTACAGACACCTTAATGCATACTGTTACATTATATTATGTGAGCTAAACATACAAATAAAACATTCCTTAAAGTATCATTTGTTTTAACTATTAATGTTATTGTACCCACTACAACAAAATACATGTCATTTTGTCCATGATCACATTTAATTGAAATACAGTAGGGAGTGCCAATATGGCTGACCGGTGGCTTCAATGCCTCTCAATGGCCAATACATAGCATCAGCAATCCAGGGTTTATACATTGGTGGAAAAAGTACCCAATTGTCATACTTGAGTAAAAGTTAAGATACCTTAATTTAAAAGAAATGTACTTAAGTCACCCAGTAAAATACTTGAGTAAAAGTCAAAGTATTTGGTTCAAATCAAATACTTCAGTATCAAAAGCAAATGCCATTGCTAAAATATACTTATGTATCAAAAGTAAAAAATAATTTCAAATTCCTTATACTAAGCAAACCAATTTTATGGATAGCCAGGGAGGGGCACACCAACACCAATTTACAGTCCATCAGACTGTTAAACAACCATCACTAACACATTAGAGGCTGCTGCCTATAGGCATAGACTAGGAAACACTGGCCACTTTAAGGAATGGAACACTAGTCACTTTAATAATGTTTACATATCTGGCATTACTTATCTCACATGTACACTACCGTTCAACAGTTTGGGGTCACTTAGAAATGTCCTTGTTTTTGAAAGAAAAGCACATTTTTTGTCCATTAAAATATACAATTAAATCAGAAATACAGTGTAGACATTGTTAATGTTGTAAATGACTATTGCAGCTGGAAACGGCTGATTTTTTATGGAATATCTACATAGGTGTACAGAGGCTCATTATCAGCAACCATCACTCCTGGGTTCCAATTGCATGTTGTGTTAGCTAATCCAAGTTTATCATTTAAAAAGTCTAATTAATCATTAGAAAACCCTTTTACAATTATGTTAGCACAGCTGAAAACTGTTGTGCTTATGAAAGACATCTGTTTCCTATACTACTCTACCGTATCTTAGTCCGTTCCGCTCTATCGCTCGTCCATATGTATATAGTTTTAATTCATTCCTACTTAGATGTATATGCTGTGTAATTTGTTAGATATTACTACACTGGCGGAGCTAGAAGGACAAGCATTTCGCTACATCCGCAATAACATCTGCTTATCACGTGTATGTGATGTATTGTATGCATTGTTTTATTTCCTGCTAAGCATTCAAAAATGTAACAAGTACTTTTTGGCGTCAGAGAAAATGTATGGAGTAAAAAGTACATTCTTTTCTTTAGTAATGTAGGAGTAAAAGTTGTCAAAAATATAAAAAGTGAAGCACAGATACCTAAGAAAAACGACTTAAGTAGTACTTGAAAGTATTTTTACTCAAGTAATTTACACCACTGAGTTTATATACAGTGGGGAGAACAAGTATTTGATACACTGCTGATTTTGCAGGTTTTCCTACTTACAAAGCATGTAGAGGTCTAACTTTTTAAATTTTTAAAAATTTATTTATCTTAGGTACACTCCAAATGTGAGAAATGGAATGGAATCTAAAACAAAAATCCATGTATGGTTTTTAAGTAATTGATTTGCATTTTATTGCATGACATCAGTATTTGATACATTAGAAAAGCAGAACTTAATATTTGGTACAGAAATAATTGTTTGCAATTACAGAGATCATACATTTCCTGTAGTTCTTGACCAGGTTTGCACACACTGCAGCAGGGATTTTGGCCCACTCCCCCATACAAACCTTCTCCAGATCCTTCAGGTTTCGGGGCTGTCGCTGGGCAATACAGACTTCCAGCTCCCTCCAAATATTTTCTATTGGGTTCAGGTCTGGAGACTGGTTAGGCCACTCCAGGACCTTGAGATGCTTCTTACGGAGCCACTCTTTAGTTGCCCTGGCTGTGTGTTTCGGGTCATTGTCATGCTGGAAGACCCAGCCACGACCCATCTTCAATGCTCTTACTGAGGGAAGGAGGTTGTTGGCCAAGATCTCGCGATACATGGCCCCATCCACCCCCCCCCCCTCAATACGGAGCAGTCGTCCTGTCCCCTTTGCAGAAAAGCATCCCCAAAGAATGTTTCCACCTCCATGCTTCACGGTTGGGATGGTGTTCTTGGGGTTGTACTCATCCTTCTTCCTCCAAACACGGCGAGTGGAGTTTAGACCAAAAAGCTCTATTTTTGTCTCATCAGACCACATGACCTTCTCCCATTCCTCCTCTGGATCATCCAGATGGTCATTGGCAAACTTCAGACGGGCCTGGACATGCACTGGCTTGAGCAGGGGGACCTTGCGTGCACTGCAGGATTTTAATCCATGATGGCGTAGTGTGTTACTAATGGTTTTCTTTGAGACTGTGGTCCCAGCTCTCTTCAGGTCATTGACCAGGTCCTGCATTGTAGTTCTGGGCTGATCCCTCACCTTCCTCATGATCATTGATGTCTCACGAGGTGAGATCTTGCATGGAGCCCCAGACAGAGGGTGATTGATCGTCCTCTTGAACTTCTTCCATTTTCTAATAATTGCACCAACAGTTGTTGCCTTCTCACCAAGCTGCTTGCCTAATGTCCTGTAGCCCATCCCAGCCTTGTGCAGGTCTACAATTTAACCCTGATGTCCTTACACAGCTCTCTGGTCTTGGCCATTGTGGAGAGGTTGGAGTCTGTTTGATTGAGTGTGTGGACAGGTGTCTTTTATACAGGTAACGAGTTCAAACAGGTGCAGTTAATACAGGTAATGAGTGGAGAACAGGAGGGATTCTTAAAGAAAAACTAACAGGTCTGTGAGAGCCGGAATTCTTACTGGTTGGTAGGTGATCAAATACTTATGTCATGCAATAAAATGCAAATCAATTACTTAAAAATCATACAATGTGATTTTCTGGATTTTTGTTTTAGATTCCGTCTCTCACAGTTGAAGTGTACCTATGATAAAAATTACAGACCTCTACATGCTTTGTAAGTAGGAAAAGCTGCGAAATTGACAGTGTATCATATACTTGTTCTCCCCACTGTACATCATTGGTTGTGACTGGCTTTGAATATCACAACTGGAGTAACATTTGAGGCAAGAAGATGTACTTCCCTAATCCATTTGGTTTGGGTAATTACCAAATAGAGGCATGTAAATCAAAATGATTACATTACCAATATTGTGTCTTGGCTAATGCATCAATGCACTTAAAAATAACTCCACAGAGCTTTTGTCCAAATCAACACCATAAATGAAAATGAGCGCTTCCCTCTAATACATTTCTAGAATTAATTTGTAGACTGTCATTCAGTCAATAACAGTAAAACTCAAGCGGGATAAAAGTGAACACAAGCATTTGTGCTGTGTGGGAGAAAGCATCGCCGTCTGCCACTAAAAGGCTAATAGTGGTAGGCTCGCTTGTATTTACTGCACCCTCTAGCGGGGAGGACAAGAAGTGGCAGTAGTGAAATACAACAACGATACAGGTGAGAAAAAGAGAGAGATCTAAGATGTAAATGATGACGTATATAGAAATAAAGGATGGAGATACTGGCTTCACTGAGATAGAGGAAGAAAGATAAAAAGGGAAACCATCGTGGGTCAGAGTTGACTCAGTTACCTGATAATGTGATAGCTGCCAGATGCCAAAATGCAGCAGAGAAGAGGAGGAGAATGCACATCAGGCAGAGGAGAAGAGGAAGAAGAAAGAAGAAAAGTCGGAGAGATTAAAATAAGTCAGTTTAGAAGCCAGCAGCGGCCAGCACTTTGCTAAGCATAGCAAACCCACACATAAGACTAGAGGATGGAGGCCTTGGTCTGCTGTCCTCCATCCCACAACAGCATTATGGCTCAGGAAGGAAGATTCAATTCCTTTTAGCAGATTCCCATAGTCTTTCAGAAGATTCAAGGAAGCATACTTTCTGGTTTAATGTTACTTCAAAGTGCAAACAACTGTAAGGGGAAACATTGTTTGGTTGACGAGAGATACTTCTGATTCTCAAAGCCAAGCTGTTGCCATTGTAAATGAGCTTTATCAAATAACTAGTGTTTCATCCATCCCTGTGTTTTAACACGCTTGCTGTAAAATGGCCTTGCTGTTAATGTGTGTATGCAGAGGTATCTGTTAATGTATGCTTGTACAACATCTCGCCTGCTGTATACATGGAGCCTGCTGGTCCTCTGTAGTTCAGTTGGTAGAGCATGGCTCTTGCAGAGCCAGGATAGTGGGTTTGAATCCCAGGACCACCCCATACGTAATAAATGTATGGACGCATGACTAAGTCGCTTTGGATAAAACCATCTGCTAAATGGCAGATATCATTATTATGCATTAAGCCCCTGAGAGGTAAAACACACACAGCTGTGTGGAAGGAGAGAGTGTGAAGCGGACACACTGAGGGAGGAAGGGATGTGATAACTGTGTAAAGGCTCCACGAGACACTATGGCAGCAATTACAGATAATTAAGAGAAAGAGGAAAACACTTGATTACTACATTTAAAAATGACATCAGAGCACTCGGCCTCCCGAGTGGCGCAGCGGTCTAAGGCACTGATCAGTGCTAGAGGCGTCACTACAGATCTGGTTTCGATCCCTGCTGTGTCGCAGCCGGACGTGACCGGGAGACCCATGAGGCGGCACACAATTGGCCCATCGCTGTCCGGGTTAGGGGAGGGTTTGGCCGGCTGGGATGTCCTTGTTCCATAGCGCTCTAGGACTCCTTGTGGCGGCCTGGTGCATGCACGCTGGCTTCGGTCACCAGTTATATGGTGTTTCCTCCGACATCTTGGTGCGGCTGGCTTCTGGGTTAAGCGAGCAGTGTGTCAAGAAGCAGTGTATCTTGGCAGGGTCCTGTTTTGGAGGACACATGGCTCTTGCATGGCTCTCGCCTCTCCCGAGTCCGCATGGGAGTTGCAGCGATGAGACAAGACTAACTACCAATTGGATATCACAACATATTATATATATATATTTTTTAAGGAGTACTTACTTTTGGAATACAAAAATTCCTATAACTACAGTGAAGGAGATGAGATCAGCGGCGACCCAGATCAGACAGTATTCATCTGGACTCTGAAACACATGGCAGCATTAGACCACCAGGTGTCAATGTCTCCTAAAACAACTCACAGCCAGGTAGCAACAAACCTAGAACAAAGAATGCCTTCCTAAAATGATGTAATATTGAAATTCATATAATATTGTGGTACAGTAATTCATGTGTAATGCATAATGGACTCGTTAATCAAAAGGTGCTCCAAGTTACAGATGGGACAATAACAAAATAATACTCTAGTCAGAATAATGTAAGTCCCACATAGACCTAGATCCCATACTATCAGACATTGTGGGTGTAGATAGTGGCCATATTGACTAGCAGGCAAGCAGACAGGACAGACAGACACAGGGTGGGTAACAGATGCAGTGCTAGCCTGAACTCCATGTCAACCTCACCCAGGATGGGCTCTATATTCCAGTCTGCACCACCCATTGTGTTCCCTGCTGTGAGTCAGTCTGCTAACCCAGAGAGAGGTGCCAGGAGGGCCTGGGGAAGTGTGGGTGCTAGGGGGGTAATGGTGTGGGTACTAGGGGGGCTACTGTGGGGATAATGGCAGGAGCGCTAGGGGGGTGCAGTAGGGGTAATGGTGTGAATGTTAGGTGGGTGTAATGGTGTGAGTGTTAGGTGGGTGTTGTGGGGGTAATGGTGTGAGTGCTGGGGGGGTGTTGTGGGGGTAATGGTGTTTTTTTATATAGGCAAGTCAGTTAAGAACAAATTCTTATTTTCAATGATGGCCTGGGAACAGTGGGTTAACTGCCTTGTTCAGGGGCAGAAGGCCAGATGTTTACCTTGTCAGCTCGTGGACTCGATCTTGCAACCTTTCGGTTACTAGTCCAGCGCTCTAACCACTACCTGCTGCCCTAGTGCTAGGGGGGTGTTGTGGGGGTAATGGTGTGAGTGCTAGGGGGTGCTGTGGGGGGTAATGGTGTGAGTGCTAGGGGGGTGCTGTGTGGGGTAATGGTGTGAGTGCTAAGGGGGTGCTGTGAGGGACTTACCATGAGCCAGATGGGGTAAGGCACCTTTCTGAGGATGTTGGGGGCTTCAGAGGAGACAGAGGAAACCCCGCTGCACCAGAGCACAGAGAACAGCCAGGGCTCGTTGACCGTGTACAAAGTCACACTCACGTTGCTCCTGGAGAACTCTCTGGAGGGTGCAGACAGACACATTCATATTTCATACACACATATATACGGAAGAAGCACACACAGTGCATGTGTGTCTGTGCCTGTTAACCCACCGGATGTCATAGGGGCTGGCCTGGCTGTAACGTAGCAGCAGGCTGCTGATTCCCTGCTGGTGAAGGACTTGAGGCGGCAGCTTCTCTACTGATGTCTGCTGAAGCCCTGGAGCCACCTGTCTTACCTGCCCCCTGTCCCAGTCTGGGGTCCACATCACCTGCACACAGACAGACCAAAACACACACACAGATAGACCGAGACACACACACAGACCGACACACACAGACAGACCGAGACACACACACAGACCGAGGCACACACACAGACCGAGGCACACACAGACCGGCCGAGACACACACAGATCGGGCGAGATACACACACAGACCGGGCGAGATACACACACAGACCGGGCGAGATATACACACACACACAGACCGGCCGAGACGCACACACACACACACACAGACCGGCCGAGACGCACACACACACAGACCGGTCGAGAGGCACATACACACACACCGGCCGAGACGCACGCACACACACACACACAGACCGGCCGAGACGCACACACACACACACCGGCCGAGACGCACACACACAGATTGGCCGAGACGCACACACACACCGGCCGAGACACACGCACACCGCCCGAGACACACGCACACCGGCCGAGACACACGCACAGAGACACACACACAGACAAACAGACACGCACACAGACAGCTCAGATTACTTATGGAACATGTAGATGTGCAGTTAGTGACATCAGTGGTGACAGAGTAATGATTATTACATTGGTGACAGTGATGGATGTCACAGGAAATCTTCAGGTCAGCCTCAAGCTGACAGTAGTCAGTTCCCTCTCTCCACTATGAGTGCCGTTTTCCTCCTCTTGATTTCCCTAGATAACCCAGGGGGACAGTGTCTGAGCCCTAACAAGGTTCTGTCCACTATCTATAATAATAATATTATATAATAATATGCCATTTAGCAGATGCTTTAATCCAAAGAGACTTAAATCAATAATGTGTGCATACATTTTAAGTATGGGTGATCCTGAGATTCAAACCCACTACCCTGGCATTACAAGCGCCATTGCTCTACCAACTGAGCTACAAAGGACCCCTATCGGAGTCGGGTACACTAGTGTTGCCTGTCTCACCAGGTGCTGTGGAATCCCAGATAGGCGTATGACTTCCAGGGTATCGTTGATCCAACTGTGGTAGCAGGGGTGTCTGTGCGGGGGTCGTCGCAGGCTAAAAACCACTGTCTGGTTATGGAGGGAGGCTAGCCTCAGCAGCTGCTCCAGACTACACACACCCTGGTTCCCCACCAGCATCACCTCCCTCTGAGCCATGGACTGGACCGTCCAGAAGGGGTCGTCCTAGAGGAGAATGCACACAGGTACTCACAGTCAATCTGATCAATTTACTCTATTTATAAGATTATATGGCAATCGTAATAATACACCACTTTATGATGAGAGATGAGATCAGGGTTTGGGTCAATTCTATTTGAACTCAATCCAGTGAAGTAATCTTGATTGATAAAATTGGGCACTTTCTCTACATTTATCAGATTTCCTATTTGCCGAGTGGCAATGAAATGGACCCAAAGCTTGGAGGAGAAATATAGGCCTAGTGAAAGAAAGGGGTGTGTGATTACTGCATGATTAAAAACCTTCAGAGAGCGAAAGATGGCATAAGAGTATACCATTCCTCCCTAGAGAGGGTGTGTCAGACCATACCATTACTCCCTAGAGAGGATGTGACAGACCGTACCATTCCTCAGAGAGGGTGTGACAGACAGTACCATTCCTCCCTAGCGGGTTGTGACAGACCCTACCATTCCTCCCTAGAGAGAGTGTGACAGACCATACCATTCCTCCCTAGAGAGGATGTGACAGACCGTACCCTTCCTCCCTAGCGGGTTGTGACAGACCATACCATTCCTCCCTAGAGAGGATGTGACAGACCATACCATTCCTCCCTAGAGAGGATGTGACAGACCGTACCCTTCCTCCCTAGCGGGTTGTGACAGACCATACCATTCCTCCCTAGAGAGGATGTGACAGACCATACCATTCCTCCCTAGAGAGGATGTGACAGACCATACCATTCCTCCCTAGAGAGGATGTGACAGACCGTACCATTCCTCCCTAGAGAGGATGTGACAGACCGTACCCTTCCTCCCTAGCGGGTTGTGACAGACCATACCATTCCTCCCTAGAGAGGATGTGACAGACCATACCATTCCTCCCTAGAGAGGATGTGACAGACCATACCATTCCTCCCTAGAGAGGATGTGACAGACCGTACCATTCCTCCCTAGAGAGGATGTGACAGACCGTACCCTTCCTCCCTAGCGGGTTGTGACAGACCATACCATTCCTCCCTAGAGAGGATGTGACAGACCATACCATTCCTCCCTAGAGAGGATGTGACAGACCATACCATTCCTCCCTAGAGAGGATGTGACAGACCGTACCATTCCTCCCTAGCGGGTTGTGAATAATATTGTGGTACCTTGAGGAACCACTGGCCGGCGTTGAGGCTGTGTAAGTCTGTCCAGTTGAATGAGGAGGCATCGTCCAGCTGTCTGGCTGGAAACACCTTCCCCACATCTGTAGTCCTCCTCAAGGTGCGGTCTCGCATCAGAAATGGCACCCCGTCAAAACTAGGACAGGAAAGAGTTAAACAGTCAGGTCTACTAATAAAATAGTATATTCATTGCCGTACAGTTTTTTCAATATGATATGATCTTATTTCTCAAAATCTCAGATTTTTATATCCCGTGATATTTTGTGGAATTTCTTACAACATAACTAGCTTTACATCACAGCTACTTTCATGTTGCTTGCTTTACCTTCGCTTTGAATGCCAAATCATTTCCCCACCTTTTCAGTTAACCTCAGGTTGTAAGACATGGAAAACGACAAATTACCTACACTTGGAATTGTTCGTCAAATTCAACAGAAGAATCGCAACACTTTTGTCAGATTCCATCCCAAGCAACTAAATCGGACAAAAACATCATGTAACCTATCATTCCTCATTGTTTTTAGTGACCATTTAGTGTGACTGAAATATTTAATAAGTGCCAGAATGACCTCTGTCCTTTCAGATGTGTGTGTGTGTGTGTGTGTGTGTGCGTGCACAAGTGTTTGTGCGTGTGTGCACACGCGTGCATAGCTCTCCTGTGTCTCTGGTCAGGCAGATGTATAGAGCCTGGCCCAGGCCCTGTTTAGGTTTCATTAGTCATCTCCACCATGAGCCCAGAGCCCAGCCCATCACACATACAGTGGATTGCGAAAGTATTCACCTCCCTTGGCATTTTTCCTATTTTGTTGCCTTACAACCTGGAATTAAAATAGATTTTTGGGGGGTTTGTATCATTTGATTTACACAACATGCCTACCACTTTGATGATGCAAAATATGTTTTATTGTGACACAAACAAGACATACGTTTTTAAAAAAGAAAGAAAAAAAAGAGAAAAGAACTTGAGCGTGCATAACTATTCACCCCCCCAAAGTCAATGGCCGCCTCGTTCCTAGGAAACTACGCAGTCATTTTTTTTGTTGTGTTATTTCTTACATTGGTACCCCAGGTAATCTTAGGTTTTATTACATACAGTCTGGAGGAACTACTGGATATAAGAGCAACGTCAACTCACCATCATTACGACCAGGAATACGACTTTCCCGAACCGGATCCTCTGTTTTGCCCACCACCAAGGACAATGGATCGGATCCCAGCCGGCGAATCAAAACAACGACGGCGTAAAAGGGGCAGACGAAGCGGTCTTCTGATCAGGCTCCGGAGATGGGCACATCGCGCACCGCTCCCGAGCATACTACTCGCCAATGTCCAGTCTCATGACAACATACTACTCGCCAATGTCCAGTCTCATGACAACAAGGTTGATGAAATCCGAGCAAAGGTAGCATTCCAGAGAGACATAAGAGACTAACGTTCTTTGCTTCACGGAAACATGGCTCACTTGAGACACGCTATCGGAGTCAGTACAGCCACCTGGTTTCTTCACGCATCGCGCAGACAGAAACAAGCATCTTTCTGGTAAGAAGAGGGGCAGGGGGTATGCCTTATGATTAATGAGACGTGGTGTGATCATAACAACATACAGGAACTCAAGTCCTTCTGTTCACTTGACTTAGAATTCCTCACAATCAAATGTCGACCACATAATCTACGAAGAGAATTCTCTTCGATTATAATCACAGCCGCATACATTCCTCCCCAAGCAGACACAGATGGCCGGCCCTGAATGAACGTTATTTGACTATGTAAACTGGAAACCACATATCCTGAGGCTGCATTCATTGTAGCTGGGGATTTTAACGAGGCTAATCTGAAAACAAGACTCCCTAAATTCTATCAGCATATCGATTGTGCTACCAGGGCTGGTAAAACCCTGGATCATTGTTATTCTAACTTCCGCAACGCATATAAGGCCCTCCCCCGCCCTCCTTTCGGAAAAGCTGACCACGACTCCATTGTGTTGTTCCCTACCTATAGACAGAGACTAAAACAGGAAGCTCCCGCACTCAGGTCTGTTCAACGCTGGTCAGAACAATCTGATTCCACGCATCAAGACTGCTTCGATCACGTGGATTGGGATATGTTCCGCATTGCGTCAAACAACAACATTGACAAATACGCTGATTCGGTGAGCGAGTTTATTAGCAAGTGCATCGGCGATGTCGTACCCACAGCAACTATTAAAACATTCCCAAACCGTGGATTGATGGCAGAATTCGCGCGAACCACTGCTTTTAACCAGGGCAAGGTGACCGGAAACATGACCGAATACAAACAGTGTAGCTATTCCCTCCGCAAGGCAATCAAACAAGCTAAGCGTCAGTGTAGAGTCGCAATTCAACGGCTCAGACACAAAAGGTATGTGACAGAGTCTACAGTCAATCACGGATTATAAAATGAAAACCGTCCCCGTCACGGACCAGGATGTCTTGCTCCCAGACAGACTAAACAACTTCTTTGCTCGCTTTGAGGACAAGACAGTGCCACTGACACGGCCCGCTACCAAAACCTACGGACTCTCCTTCACTGCAGCCGACGTGAGTAAAACATTTAAAAGTGTTAACCCTCGCAAGGCTGCAGGCCCAGACGGCGTCCTCAGAGCATGCGCAGACCAGCTGGCTGGTGTGTTTACGAACATATTCAATCAATCCTTATCCCAGTCTGCTGTTCCCACATGCTTCAAGAGGGCCACCATTGTTCCTGTTCCCAAGAAAGCTAAGGTAACTGAGCTAAACGACTACCGCCCCGTAGCACTCACTTCCGTCATCATGAAGTGCTTTGAGAGACTAGTCAAGGACCATATCACCTCCACCCTACCTGACACCATAGACCCACTCCAATTTGCTTACCACCCCAATAGGTCCACAGACGACGCAATCGCAACCTGGGTCTCGACCCCGCCCTGTGTAACTGGACTTCCTGATGGGCCGCCCCCAGGTGGTGAGGGTAGGTAACAACATCTCCACCCCGCTGATCCTCAACACTGGGACCCCAAAAGGGTGCATTCTGAGCCCTCTCCTGTACTCCCTGTTCACCCACGACTGCGTGGGCATGCACGCCTCCAACTCAAATCATCAAGTTTGCAGACGACAGTACAGTGGCAGGCTTGATTACCAACACCGATGAGACGGCCTTCAGGGAGGAGGTGATGGCCCTCTGAGTGTGGTGTCAGGAAAATAACCTCACACTCAACGTCAACAAAACAAAGGAGATGATCGTAGACTTCAGGAAACAGCAGAGGGAGCACCCCCTATCCACATCGACGAGACAGTAGTGGAGAGGGTAGTAAGTTAAGTTCCTTGGCGTATACATCACGGACAAACTGAATTGGTCCACCCACACAGACAGCATGGTGAAGAAGGCGCAGCAGCGCCTCTTCAACCTCAGGAGGCTCAAGAAATTCAGCTGGTCACCAAAAGCACTCAAACTTTTACAGATGCGCAATCGAGAGCATCCTGGTCGGGCTGTATCACCGCCTGGTAAGGTAACTGCTCCACCCACAACCGTAAGGCTCTCCAGAGGGTAGTGAGGTCTGCACAACGCATTCACCGGGGGCAAACTACCTGCACTCCAGGACACCTACACCACCCGATGTCACAGGAAGGCCATAAAGATCATCAAGGACAACAACCACCCGAGCCACTGTCTGTTCACCCAGCTATCATCCAGAAGGCCGAGGTCAGTACAGGTGCATCAAAGCAGGGACCGAGAGACTGAAAAACACTTTCTATCTCAAGGCCATCAGACAGTTAAACAGCCACCACTAACATTGAGTGGCTGCTGCCAACATACCCACTCCAACCACTTTAATAATGGAAAAATTCATGTAAAAAATGTATCACTAGCCACTTTAAAAACAATGCCACTTAATATAATGTTTACATACCCTACATTACTCATCTCATATGTATATACTGTTCTCGATACCCTCTACTGCATCTTGCCTATGCTGTTCCGTACCATCACTCATTCATATATCTTTATGTACATATTCTTCATCCTTTTACACTTGTGTGTTTAAGGTAGTTGTTGTGAAATTGTTAGGTTAGATTACTCGTTGGTTATTACTGCATAGTCGGAACTAGAAGCACAAGCATTTCGCTACACTCACATTAACATCTGCTAACCATGTGTATGTGACAAATAATATTTGATTTGATTGAGCCACCTTGTGCAGCAATTACAGCTGCAAGTCTCTTGGCACATCTAGCCACTGGGTTTTTTGCCCATTCTTCAAGCCAAAACTGCTCCAGCTCCTTCAAGTTGGATGGGTTCCGCTGGTGTACAGCAATCTTTAAATCATAGCACAGATTCTCAACTTTGCTTTATCTTGGCCAGGTCGCAATTGTAAATGAGAACTTGTTCTCAACTTGCCTACCTGGTTAAATAAAGGTGAAATAAATAAATAAATAAACAAACATCTATGTGCGCAAATGCACACTCCAGCCAACTCATTCACAAGCATGTCCTCTATGGAATTTTCTCTTCTAGCTCATCTTGTCATCCATCTCATGTTATCTAAAAACAGCCATGGGTCTATGAAAGTGCTGTCCTGGCTGCTACTTCTACCACCACAACTTCTGCTAAAAGGGCTACAACTACTGCTGCTACTGCTAAAACCGCTACTACTACCACCGCAGCTACAACTAATACCACCACAACTGATAAAACTACTACCACCAAGGCTGCTACTGCTAAAAGGGCTACTGCTACTACCGCTGCTACTGCTAAAAGGGCTACTGCTACTACCGCTGCTACTACTGCTAAAAGGGCTACTGCTACTACCGCTGCTACTACTGCTAAAAGGGCTACTGCTACTACCGCTGCTACTACTGCTAAAAGGGCTACTGCTACTACCGCTGCTACTACTGCTAAAAGGGATACTGCTACTACCGCTGCTGCTACTGCTAAAAGGGATACTGCTACTACCGCTGCTGCTACTGCTAAAAGGGCTACTGCTACTACCGCTGCTGCTACTGCTAAAAGGGCTACTGCTACTACCGCTGCTACTGCTAAAAGGGCTACTGCTACTACCGCTGCTACTGCTAAAAGAGCTACTGCTACTACCGCTGCTACTGCTAAAACTGCTGCTAATACTACTACTACTACTACCGCTGCTACTACTGCTAATACTGCTGCCGCTACTACTGCTAATACTGCTGCCGCGACTAAAACTACCGCCACTACTAAAACTACCGCCGCTGCCGCTACTTCTACTACTACTACTAAAACTACCCCCGTCGCAGCTACTAAAACTACCCCCGTCGCAGCTACTAAAACTACCCCCGTCGCAGCTACTAAAACTACCCCCGTCGCAGCTACTAAAACTACCGCCGCCGCTGCCACTACTAAAACTACTGCCGCCGCTACTAAAACTACTGCCGCCGCTGTTACTGCCACTAAAACTAACTTCGCGTGCAGTTAATATTACCAAAACTACCGCCGCTACTACTACTAAAACTACCGCCGCTACTACTACTAAAACTACCGCCGCTACTACTACTAAAACTACCGCCGCTACTACTACTAAAACTACCGCCGCTACTACTACTAAAACTACCGCCGCTACTACTACTAAAACTACCGCCGCTACTACTACCAAAACTACCGCCGCTACTACTACCAAAACTACCGCCGCTACTACTACTAAAACTACCGCCGCTACTACTACCAAAACTACCGCCGCTACTACTACCAAAACTACCGCCGCTGCTGCTACCAAAACTACCGCCGCTACTACTACTAAAACTACCGCCGCTGCTGCTACCAAAACTACCGCCGCTGCTGCTACCAAAACTACCGCCGCTGCTGCTACCAAAACTACCGCCGCTGCTGCTACCAAAACTACCGCCGCTGCTACTAAAAGTACTGCCGCCACCGCAGCCGCTAAAAGCTACTAAAACTGCCACCGCTACTACTAAAACAACCGCCGCTACTACTACTACTACTACTACTAAATCTACCGCCGCTACTACTACTACTACTACTAAATCTACCGCCGCTACTACTACTAAATCTACCGCCGCTACTACTACTACTACTAAATCTACCGCCGCTACTAAAACTACCGCCGCTACTACTACTAAAACTACAGCCGCTACTACTAAAACTCCCGCCGCTACTACTAAAACTACCGCCGCTACTACTAAAACTACCGCCGCTACTACTAAATCTACCGCCGCTACTACTAAATCTACCGCCGCTACTACTACATCTACCGCCGCCGCCACTTGCAGCTACTATTACTACTACTACTGCCGCTGCCACTACTACAACAAAAACTACCGCCGCTGCTACTGCTAAAACTACAGCCACTTCTGATACTACTACTAAATCTACCGCCGCAGCTACTACTACTACTGAATCTACCGCCGCTGCAATTAATAAAACTACCGCCGCTAATAAAACTACCGCCGCTGCCGCCCATACTACTACTAAATCTTCCGCCGCTGCTGCTACTACTACTAAAACTACCCCCGTCGCAGCTACTAAAACTACCCCCACCGCAGCTACTAAAACTACCCCCACCGCTAAAGTTACCGCCGCCGCTGCTACTATTACTAAAACTACCGCCGCTGCCACTACTAAAACTACCGCCGCTGCCACTACTAAAACTACTGCCGCCGCTACTAAAACTACCGCCACCGCTGGTAATAAAACTACCGCCGCCGCTGGTAATAAAACTACCGCCACCGCTGTTAATAAAACTACCGCCGCTGCCGCCCATACTACTACTAAATCTTCCGCCGCTGCTGCTACTACTACTACTAAATCTTCCGCCGCTGCTGCGACTACTACTACTACTACTAAATCTACCACCGCCGCTATTACTAAAACTACCACCGCTGCCGCTTGCAGCTACTATTACTAAAATTACCGCCGCCGCCGCTTGCAGCTACTATTACTACTACTACCGCAGCTGCCACTACTACAACAAAAACTACCGCCGCTGCCGCTACTACTACTACTACTACTAAAACTACTGCCACTTCTGATACTACTACTATTACTAAAACTACCGCCGCTGCTACTACCGCTGCTGCTACTACTACTACTACTAAAACTACCGGCACTTCTGATACTACTACTAAAAGTACCGCGACAGCTGCTACTAAAATGACCGCCGCTGCTAATAAAACTACTAAAACTACCGGCACTTCTGATACTACTACTATTACTAAAAGTACCGCGACAGCTGCTACTAAAATGACCGCCGCTGCTAATAAAACTACCGCCGCCGCCCATACTACTACTAAATCTACCGCCTCCGCTGCGACTACTACTAAACCTACCGCCGCCGCTGCGACTACTACTAAACCTACCGCCGCCGCTGCGACTACTACTAAAATGACTGCCGCTGAAAACTACCGCCGCTGCTACCACTGCTACAACTACCACTGCTGCAACTACAACTACAAAAACTACCACCGCTGCTACTAAACTACCACCGCTGCTACCGCCGCCACTACTAAAACAACAACTACTACAACGGCTAGTATTGTTACCGATGCTACCGCTAAAACTGCTACCGCTGCTACTGCTAAAACTGTTATTACAACTACCACTGCCGCTGCTACTGCTAAAACTGCTGCTGCTACTGCTAAAACTACTACCGCTGCTACTGCTAAAACTGCTACTACTACCACTAAAACTGCTGCTACTACCGCTGCTACTGCTGAAACTGCTGCTACTACCGCTACTACTACCACTAAAACTGCTGCTACTACTACCGCTGCTACTGCTGAAACTGCTACTACTACCGCTGCTACTGCTAAAACTGCTGCTACTACCAGTGCTGCTACTGCTAAAACCGCTGCTACTGCTAAAACCGCTGCTACTACCAGTGCTGCTACTACTAAAGCGACAGTCATCTTATGGCTTGGGGGTAGAAGCTGCTAAGAAGCCTTTTGGAAATAGACTTGGCTTTCCGGTGTCCTGCTAAAACAGTACACTACTACTACTGCTGCTGCTACCACCACCGCTGCTACTGCTAAAACTACTACCGCTGCTGCTAATGCTAAAACTGTTACTACTACTGTTACAACTACTACTACTAAAACTGCTGTAACTATCGCTGCTACTGCTAAAACCGCTGCTACTGCTAAAACTGCTACCACTGCTGCTACTGCTACTACTACCACTGCTGCTACTACTACTGCTGCTACTACTGCTGCTACTGCTAAAACTGCTACCGCTGCTAAAACTGCTACTACTACCTCTGCTATTGCTAAAACTGCTGCTGCTACTACTAAAACTACTACTTCGACAGCTAAAATGGCTAGTACTGCTACCGCTGCTACTGCTACTATTACCGCTGCTACTGCTAAAACTGCTGCTGTTAAAACCGCTGCTGCAACTACCGCTGCTACTGCTAAAACTGCTGCTGCTACTACTAAAACCGCTGCTACTTCTACTAAAACCGATGCTACTACCGCTGCTGCTACTACTAAAACCGCTGCTACTACTGCTGCTAAAACTGTCACCGGTTAGTTGAAGTAATATGTAGGTAGTGTTAGAGTGACAGTGCATAGATAATAAACAGAGTAGCAGCAGCTTAAAGGGGTGGGGCAATTCAAATAGTAGAAGCTGCTAAGAAGCCTTTTGGACCTAGACTTAGCTTTCCGGTGTCCTCCTACTCCTGCTTCTGCCGCCACCGCTACTGCTAAAACTACTACCGCTGCTACTGCTACTATTACCGCTGCTACTGCTAAAACTGCTGCTGTTAAAACCGCTGCTGCAACTACCGCTGCTACTGCTAAAACTGCTGCTGCTACTACTAAAACCGCTGCTACTTCTACTAAAACCGATGCTACTACCGCTGCTGCTACTACTAAAACCGCTGCTACTACTACTGCTGCTAAAACTGTCACCGGTTAGTTGAAGTAATATGTAGGTAGTGTTAGAGTGACAGTGCATAGATAATAAACAGAGTAGCAGCAGCTTAAAGGGGTGGGGCAATTCAAATAGTAGAAGCTGCTAAGAAGCCTTTTGGACCTAGACTTAGCTTTCCGGTGTCCTCCTACTCCTGCTTCTGCCGCCACCGCTACTGCTAAAACTACTACCGCTGCTACTACTACTACTACCGCTGCTACTAATGCTAAAACTGTTACAACTGCTACTACTACTGCTAAAACTGCAACTACTACCACTGCTACTGATACCACTGCTGCTACTACTACTACCACCACCACCTTCACCGCTGCTACTGCTAAAACTGCAACTACTATGGCTGCTACTGCTACCGCTGCTACTACCACTGCTACTACCACCAGTGCTACTGCTGCTAAAACTGTCACCGGTTAGTTGAGGTAATATGTAGGTAGTGTTAAAAGTGACTATGCATAGATAATAAACAGCGAGTAGCAGCAGCTGAAAGGGTCGGGGGGCAGTGCAAATAGTCTGGGTAACCATTTGATTAGCTGTTCAGGAGTCGTCTTATGGCTTGGGGGTAGAAGCTGCTAAGAAGTCTTTTGGACCTAGACTTAGCTTTCCGGTGTCCTCCTCCTCCTGCAGCGACCGCTACTGCTAAAACTACTACCGCTACTACTACTACCACTGCTGCTAATGCTAAAACTGTTACTACTACTACTATCACCACCGCTGCTGCTAATGCTAAAACTGTTACTACTACTACTACTACTGCTAAAACTACTACCGCTACTACTACTACCACTGCTGCTAATGCTAAAACTGTTACTACTACTACTATCACCACCGCTGCTGCTAATGCTAAAACTGTTACTACTACTACTACTACTACTACTGCTAAAACTACTACCGCTACTACTACTACCACTGCTGCTAATGCTAAAACTGTTACTACTACTACTACTGCTAAAACTGCAACTACTACTACTGATACCACTGCTGCTACCACCACCACCACCGCTGCTACTGCCAAAACTGCAACTGCTACCACTGCTACTACCACCGCTGCTACCACCACTGCTACTGCTGCTAAAACTGTCACCGGTTAGTTGAGGTAATTTATAGGTAGTGGTAAAGTGACTATGCATAGACAATAAACAGCAAGTAGCAGCAACTGCGGGGGGCGGGGGGGGGGCAATGCAAATAGTCTGGGTAACCATTTGATTAGCTGTTCAGGTGTCTTATGGCTTGTGGGGGTAGAAGCTGCTAAGAAGCCTTTTGGACCTAGACTTGGCTTTCTGTCATGCCGCCTGCCTGCCTGACTATAAGGGTTTGAATCCTGGACAGGAGGGCCAGACCAGCAGAATGACCTGTGCTTGGCTGGACTCCTCCATCAACCACAACAGACTTGACGGGACTCCCTACTGATCTCTTTCGGGGGGTGTGTGTGTGTGTGTGTGTGTGTGTGTGTGTGTGTGTACCTGATGGCCACGTCAGCCTCCAGCCCACTGACGTTCATCTGCAGAGCCCTCTGGAAAGACAGGATAGTGTTCTCTGGAGCCAGCTACAGACAGACAGAGAGGAACATCAGCACATACATTATATTGATGTATCTTGGAGGTCAGAGAGGTTCATATACCTTACTGCAATCTGAGAGTTCACAGTTTCATATAAGTTTCAGAAGTCTAATACTCAGTTGAAATGCTCCATTTTCACATAGTATGTTGTTGGGGTGGTGCTGGAGATGAATATGAATTTGACAATTTTTTAAAATGTCCCTTTAAATGGCTGTGAGGAAACTTGGAGAATGGATTCCAGTTAAAAGTCATGGGTTATGAGCTCATGTTTGATAAACAACAGACTATTGAACATAATGACTTGTGCAATACACAATACCAGGCCACATGGGTCAAACTGATAAGTCAGTGATACTGTAGTTCAAACTGTAATACTGTGAGGGAACTGGAAGCCTGGGAAAGTCAATGTAAAGTGCTGCTGGTAAACAGAGTGGGTCATGTGGTGTGTCCTGGGGGAGTTCTCAGGTCTTTAAGACTGTTAATTCCACCACAGTGTTTTACTTCTGGGGTGATCAACTACTGTAACATGCCCCAACTGGCTGGTTGGGGAGCAGAGCAGGGGTGTGTGTGTGTGTGTCTGTCTGCAGCTCGCTGGATGTGTCATGTGTACGAGTCGTTAGGACAGTGTTTCTCAAACTAGGGGAAGCCTGATTGGGGTCGCGAGAGCAAACTCACACTTAGTTCATCGAACAAGGGGTTACCTCAGTAACATCTGGTAACCACTAGATGCAGTTATATTAAACAGAGAGGTTTCTGTTTCCTTCCTACAAATGTGGCTTTTGAATGGTTTAAGCTACAAATTATTATGACCCCATCACTGAAAGACATGACTCTCAGGAACATGTTGGTATGTGTGGTTTCCCTTTACTTTGCCCACAAGCTGTTAGAACCGAGTGGACAAGACCAAGCACTAAATTAGACCGAGAGAAAAAGAAAATCTGTAACCACGTTTCCATCCACAGTTTATATGAAAGTCATACAGTAAAAAAAATCACGACAGCTGTGATGGAAACAGCAAGTTTCGGTACCATTTTATAGATGCCAAAAAGTAATTTGTTAGTTCGACATGGTGGGATCTTGTGGTGTCTGTAAAATGAATTATGAGCAAATATTGTTTTGCTCATTGTATCTGCGAGCTGTTGGCTAGAGTGCACGTGCGAAGACCAGAGTAGGCCCATTTGCTATTTAACACAACAGTTTGTGACAAAACTATTGGAAGCGTTGAAAATGCCATGGAAACACAATGAACATTCTATTTTTATTTGGTACATCAACACTTAGGTGAAAAAGTACATTTTATGTGCACTGTCAGTACGCACTGATTTTTATCTGCAAACAAGTCAGTTTGGTGGACAATTGGCATATTTTCTTTATGCATATTTTAGAATATTCGCATGAAAAATCTGTTGGATTGGATGGAAACCTAGCTAATGATGTTATTTTCTACACAAAAGATCATACAACATTATTGCCTGATGATCTTCTGAACTTCCCAATACCTTTCTGATGCATTTCAGTCACTTCAAACCATATCAGCTTCAGATTGAAATACTGTCAAAAACACTGCCAGACTGATTTGTAATAGACTGTTATAGCCCAAATTTAAAAAGTAAACATTGGCTGGTGATTAAATAAAACATTTTAATTGGTGGGGTCCCAAATAATTTTTTTGAGCAAAATGGGGTCACGGGCCAAAAATGTTTGGGAAACCCTGTGTTAGGAGTTGAGCGGTGAGGCTTTGGCAACAGCATGAGAATTCTTCATGCACTAGGCTTATATAGTATGCAGTCATACAGCATTTGGCTGACAAGTCAAACAAATCAAGACAAACAAAGCAGGCGTGGGCTCTCTCACACACTCACACTTCCTCTCAATCAAATACACTGCTTTTAGATGCCGGAAAGGAAAGGCATGCCTGGGGAGAAATGCAGCACTACGTGATATGAATGAAGAAAACAAGTGAAGAAATACTAAACATGGTATCATATGAAATCTTACGTCTATAGATTGAGCTGATAGGTAAGGACTCTCACATACAATAGCCTATAGTTTCTATATAGTGCTTACAGAAAGCCCATAAGTCTGTTTACAGCATCTATTTCTGGTCTATTTTCAGCTCGGGTTCAGAGGGTCATTAATACACTAGAATAGAGCCATAGGTAGTATGAAGGAAGTGAGTGGGTGGAAATATGAAGAAACTGTCGGCCAGCATTGTTTCTTTAGTGCCCTCTATGTAGGTTACATCTCTATGGGTCTGTTATTGTATACTCTATAAGCATAGTGTAGGAGGTGCCTCCCCCTACAAGTCCTCTGATTGGGCAGCTGGTTCAGCTGACTCACCATGGGGGCGCCCTGGTGGCCAATGACATCAGGGCGTGGAGTGAGGTTGGTGTGGTCCATGATGCAGGGGGAGGTGATGGAAAGGGGGGCCATGTAGAGGCCCAGTAGAACACTCAGGTAGAGCAGGAGAACCACCACCTGGAACCCTGGGCAGAACACAACATGGATATGGAATGAATAGAAACCCTGGGGCGGGCGTAGAACACAACATAGCTATATAATGAATAGAAACCCTGGGGTAGACAATTAAAACAAAATTAATAGAACACCTGAGTATATAGAATAGCTATGGCCAAAAGCTTCAATGTCATGGAATGCTTTTTTGCTCTTGTCACGGATGTCTATTATACTGAGATGGTCAAAGAAATAAATAAATAGCACATCTGAAAGTAGCTTCTCTATGAGCAGGAAGACCATTCACTCAATGTTTCTTAACATTTTACGTGGACAGTTTGGGTTGAGATATATACAGTGTCAAAGCCAGCCAGCCTCTAGCCACACTTTCTCCTGTTCCATCTCTGTGCGCTGTAGTGCAGGTAAGTGATGATGAATGTAGCTAGAGTACATCACTGACACAGGAGGTCGGATTCATTTCAAGGTCAGTACTTAGGCCAGATCAACTGCGTCAGAAGAACTCTTGTTACAGACACACCCTCTGCCCTCAGAACCTCTCTGGCATTCACAGAGGCACACCAGCTAGCTACACATCTAACCTCACATCCAGGACCTACTGACCTCTGTAAGCCACCGCTAAACCACAGGCTAATGTATTCTGCACTGAAATAGATTTCATTTGTTGAAGAGATATACAGTGCATTCGGAAAGTATTCAGGCCCCTTGACTTTTTCCACACGTTGTTACGTTACAGCCTTATCCTAAAATGGATTAAATAGATTGAGAAAAAATTATCTACATACAATACCTCATAATGACAAAATAAAAACAGGTTTGTATACATTTTTGGAAATGTATGAAAAAAATACAAAACCATCACATTTACATAAGTATTCAGACCCTTTACTCAGTACTTTGGTGAAGCACCTTTAGCAGCGATAACAACCTTGAGTCTTCTTTGGAAGCTTGGCACACCTGTATTTGCAGAGTTTCTCCCATTCTTCTCTGCAGATCCTCTCAATCTCTATCAGGTTGGATGGGGATCGTTGCTGCACAGCTATTCTCAAGTCACTCCAGAGATGTTCGGTCGGGCTCAAATCCAGGCTCTAGCTGGGCCACTCAAGGACATTCAGAGACTTGTCCAGAAGCCACTCCTGCGTTGTCTTGGCTGTGTGTTTAAGGTCATTGTGCTGTTGGAAGGTGAACCTTTGCCCCAGTCTGAGGTCTTGAGTGCTCTGGAGCAGGTTTTCATCAAGGATCTCTACTTTGCTCCATTCATCTTTCCCTCGATCCTGACTAGTCTCTCAGTCCCTGCCACTGAAAAATATCCCCACCGCATGATGCCGACACCACCATGCTTCACAGTAGGCCTGGTTTCCTCCAGATGTGACACTTGGTTCAATATTGGTTTCATCAGACCAGAGATGTGCCTTTTACTGAGGAGTGGCATCCATCTGACCACTCGACCATAAAAGCCTGATTGGTGGCGTGCTGCAGAGATGGTTGTCCTTCTGGAAGATTCTCCCATCTCCACAGAGGAACTCTGGAAGAGTGAACATCGGGTTCTTGATCACCTCCCTGACAAAGGCCCTTCTCCTACAATTGCTAATTTTGGCCAGCTGGCCAGCTCTAGGAAGAGTCTTGGCGGTTCCAAACTTCTTCCATTTAAGAATGATGGAGGCCACTGTGTTCTTGGGGACCTTCAATGCTGCAGAAATCTTTTGGTACCCTTCCCCAGATCTGTGCCTCGACACAATCCTGTCCCTGCGCTCTACGGACAATTCCTTCGACCTCATAGCTTGGTTTTTGCTCTGACATGCACGGTCAACTGTGGGACCTTACATAGACAGGTGTGTGCCTTTCCAAATCATGTCCAATCCATTGAATTTACCACAGGTGGACTCCAATCAAGTTGTAGAAACATCTCAAGGATGATCAATGGAAACAGGATGCACCTGAGCTCAATTTCAAGTGAACCAAGATGGCATAGCAGTTCAGACGTCTTTTGTCCTCGTCTTGTCGTGTCCTGTATATATATATATATTTACAACTTTTTTCACGTACATTTTATTTTTATTTTCCATCAACTCATCTTCAAAACACTCTCCTGCAACCCGCCTCACCAATTTATATTTATAAAAAAGTATTATTTACCTCAAATCTGTAATCCTCCAAGAAGCTAGTCAGAAGCTAGCCAGAAGCTAGCCCAGAAGCTAGCCCAGAAGCTAGCTCAGAAGCTAGTTCAGAAGCTAGTTCAGAAGCTAGTTCAGAAGCTAGTTCAGAAGCTAGTTCAGAAGCTAGTTCAGAAGCTAGTTCAGAAGCTAGTTCAGAAGCTAGTTCAGAAGCTAGTTCAGAAGCTAGTTAGCTTTTTTACTGGCAAATCGTTAGTATTCAGCTAACCACAGTTTGTGGTAATCAGCTATCCTTTAGCTCGAAAATCTATCGCCAGTTTTGTACGGCGCAGCGCGGCTCGGAACGGAACATACCGGACCAATTTTTCTCTCCATGTCCCTGGATTTCAACTGCTCTCTGGACATTCATACCCGGATCTCACAGCTAACTAGCTGCTATCCGTGTGACTATCGGCTTTCGTCGATTCCGGAGCAAACATCAATTATTCCGGAGCTAGCCAGCTCCGTCAATCACTCCTGAGTTCCATCAATCACTCCTGGGCTGCAGTCACCTATCCGGACCCGTTTTACTGCCTACGCGGAGCCCCACCGGGCCTTCACAACTGGACTGCCGACGTTATCTATCCGAAGGAGATCCGGCTGGCTCCTCCGTCGCGACGTTACCTGAACGCCCATCTGCGGCCTGCTAACCGTTAGCTGTCTTACCGGCTGCTATCTGAATAGACAATCGGACAATTTATTTATTTTTATTATTATTATGTTTTCTTCTTGGGCCTCTATAACTATATCTATTGTTTTTATTTTTGTTGTTGTTGTGTGATTTGGATTAATCCCCTCTACCACACGGAACCCCACTAATCTACTGACGGAACGCAAGAGGTGGCTAACAACAGACCTCCATCCTATGCTAGCTTGCTACCGATGGCCTGGCTAGCTGTCTAAATCGCCGTGACCCCCAACCAACCTTTACTCTCTGTTCCAGACGTTCTAGACGACCAATTCTTATTGCTTTTAGCCGCACCCTTATTCTACTCCTCCTATGTTCATCTGGCGATGTAGAGGTGAATCCAGGCCCTGCAGTGCCTAGCTCCACTCCTATTCCCCAGGTGCTCTCTTTTGACGACTTCTGTAACCGTAATAGCCTTGGTTTCATGCATGTTAACATTAGAAGCCTCCTCCCTGAGTTTGTTCTATTCACTGCTTTAGCACACTCTGCCAACCCGGATGTTCTAGCTGTGTCTGAATCCTGGCTTAGGAAGACCACCAAAAATTCTGAAATCTTCATTCCAAACTACAACATTTTCAGACAAGATAGAACTGCCAAAGGGGGCGGTGTTGCAATCTACTGCAAAGATAGCCTGCAGAGTTCTGTCCTACTATCCAGGTCTGTACCCAAACAATTTGAACTTCTACTTTTAAAAATCCACCTCTCTAAAAACAAGTCTCTCACCGTTGCCGCCTGCTATAGACCACCCTCTGCCCCCAGCTGTGCTCTGGACACCATATGTGAACTGATTGCCCCCCCATCTATCTTCAGAGCTCGTGCTGCTAGGCGACCTAAACTGGAACATGCTTAACCTCTTAAGTCGACCCTCTACTTTTTTGAACATTCTGTTAAAAATCGCGCAACATTTCAGCGCCCTGCTACTCATGCCAGGAATATAGTATATGCATTTGCTTAGTCTGTGTGGATAGAAAACACTCAGACGTTTAAAAAACTGGTTAAATCACTGCTGTGGCTTTACCAGAACGGCATTTACATCGAAAAGCACAGGAAAAACTGATCACTGAAAATGGGAAAATATATCCATGCGCTACTTGAACCCATTGATAAAGGTGAACCACAATTAATTGACTGAGGTTGCAGTACCTACAGCTTCCACACGGTGTCTAGAGTCTTGTCATTTCCCTTCAAGTTTTTTCTTGGTCAAACACATGCAGGGCACCGTATCTCCTCCGGTCTAGGACCGGATATTTTCGTTGAGTTTCTAGCCGGACATTTTTCCAGACGGACAGCTAATGATCTTTACATCGCCTCCTGATGAATTTTATCGCTTATTAACGTTTACTAATACCTAAAGTTGCATTACAAACGTATTTGAAGTGTTTTGTGAAAGTTTATCGTCGACTTTTGAATTTTAAAAATGACGTTACGTTTTGAAACGATGTTTTTTTCGTTTATCACACAGTCTACATATAACGATATCTAGGCTTTATATGGACCGATTTAATCGAAATAAAGACCCAAATAGTGTTTATGGGACATCTAGGAGTGCCAACAAAGAAGATGGTGAAAGGTAATGAATGTTTTCTATTTTATTGTGCGGTTTGTGTAACGCCGAAATGCTAATTATTTTGTTTACGTCCCCTGTGGGTCTTTTGGGGTGTTGCATGCTATCAGATAATAGCTTCTCATGCTTTCGCCGAAAAGCATTTTAAAAATCTGACTTGTTGCCTGGATTCACAACGAGTGTAGCTTTAATTCGATACCCTGCATGTGTATTTTAATGAACTTTTGAGTTTTAACTAATACTATTAGCATTTAGCGTATCGCATTTGCATTTCCAGAGCTCTAGTTGGGACGCAAGCGTCCCGAGTAGAAGCAACAGGTTAACACCCCAGCCATCCTACAATCTAAACTTGATGCCCTTAATCTCACAAATGATCAATGAACCTACCAGGTACCTCCCCAAAGCCTTAAACACGGGCACCCTCATAGATATCATCCTAACCAACTTCCCCTCTAAATACACCTCTGCTGTCTTCAACCAAGATCTCAGCGATCACTGCCTCATTGCCTGCATCCGTAATGGGTCAGCGGTCAAAGGACCTCCACTCATCACTGTAAAACGCTCCCTGAAACACTTCAGCGAGCAGGCCTTTCTAATCGACCTGGCCGGGGTATCCTGGAAGGATATTGATCTCATCCCGTCAGTAGAGGATGCCTGGATATTTTTTTTAAATGCCTTCCTAACCATCTTAAATAAACATGCCCCATTCAAGAAATTTAGAACCAGGAACAGATATAGCCCTTGGTTTTCCCCAGACCTGACTGCCCTTAACCAACACAAAAACATCCTATGGCGTTCTGCATTAGCATCGAACAGCCCCCGTGATATGCAGCTGTTCAGGGAAGCTAGAAACCATTGTACACAGGCAGTTAGAAAAGCCAAGGCTAGCTTTTTCAAGCAGAAATTAGCTTCCTGCAACACTAACTCAAAAAAGTTCTGGGACACGGTAAAGTCCATGGAGAATAAGAACACCTCCTCCCAGCTGCCCACTGCACTGAAGATAGGAAACACTGTCACCACTGATAAATCCACCATAATTGAGAATTTCAATAAGCATTTTTCTACGGCTGGCCATGCTTTCCACCTGGCTACTCCTACCCCGGTCAACAGCACTGCACCCCCAACAGCAACTCGCCCAAGCCTTCCCCATTTCTCCTTCTCCCAAATCCATTCAGCTGATGTTCTGAAAGAGCTGCAAAATCTGGACCCCTACAAATCAGCCGGGCTAGACAATCTGGACCCTTTCTTTCTAAAATTATCTGCCGAAATTGTTGCCACCCCTATTACTAGCCTGTTCAACCTCTCTTTTGTGTCGTCTGAGATTCCCAAAGATTGGAAAGCAGCTGCGGTCATCCCCCTCTTCAAAGGGGGAGACACTCTTGACCCAAACTGCTACAGACCTATATCTATCCTACCATGCCTTTCTAAGGTCTTCGAAAGCCAAGTCAACAAACGAATCTCACCATACCTTCTCTGCTATGCAATCTGGTTTCAGAGCTGGTCATGGGTGCACCTCAGCCACGCTCAAGGTCCTAAACAATATCTTAACCGCCATCGATAAGAAACATTACTGTGCAGCCGTATTCATTGATCTGGCCAAGGCTTTAGACTCTGTCAATCACCACATCCTCATCGGCAGACTCTACAGCCTTGGTTTCTCAAATGATTGCCTCGCCTGGTTCACCAACTACTTCTCTGATAGAGTTCAGTGTGTCAAATCGGAGGGTCTGTTGTCCGGACCTCTGGCAGTCTCTATGGGGGTGCCACAGGGTTCAATTCTTGGACCAACTCTCTTCTCTGTATACATCAATGAGGTCGCTCTTGCTGCTGGTGAGTCTCTGATCCACCTCTACGCAGACGACACCATTCTGTATACTTCCGGCCCTTCTTTGGGCACTGTGTTAACAACCCTCCAGGCAAGCTTCAATGCAATACAACTCTCCTTCCATGGCCTCCAATTGCTCTTAAATACAAGTAAAACTAAATGCATGCTCTTCAACTGATCGCTACCTGCAACCTACCCGCCTGTCCAACATCACTACTCTGGACGGCTCTGACTTAGAATACGTGGACAACTACAAATACTTAGGTGTCTGGTTAGACTGTAAACTCTCCTTCCAGACCCATATCTCCAATCCAAAGTTAAATCTAGAATTGGCTTCCTATTTCGCAACAAAGCATCCTTCACTCATGCTGCCAAACATACCCTTGTAAAACTGACCATCCTACCAATCCTCGACTTTGGCGATGTCATTTACAAAATAGCCTCCAATACCCTACTCAACAAATTGGATGCAGTCTATCACAGTGCAATCCGTTTTGTCACCAAAGCCCCATATACTACCCACCATTGCGACCTGTACGCTCTTGTTGGCTGGCCCTCGCTTCATACTCGTCGCCAAACCCACTGGCTCCATGTCATCTACAAGACCCTGCTAGGTAAAGTCCCCCCTTATCTCAGCTCACTGGTCACCATAGCATCTCCCACCTGTAGCACACGCTCCAGCAGGTATATCTCTCTAGTCACCCCCAAAACCAATTCTTTCTTTGGCCGCCTCTTCTTCCAGTTCTCTGCTGCCAATGACTGGAACGAACTTCAAAAATCTCTCAAACTGGAAACACTTATCTCCCTCACTAGCTTTAAGCACCAACTGTCAGAGCATCTTACAGATTACTGCACCTGTACATAGCCCACCTATAATTTAGCCCAAACAACTACCTCTTTCCCAACTGTATTTAATTTATTTATTTATTTTGCTCCTTTGCACCCCATTATTTTTATTTCTACTTTGCACATTCTTCCATTGCTAAACTACCATTCCAGTGTTTTACTTGCTATATTGTATTTACTTTGCCACCATGGCCTTTTTTGCCTTTACCTCCCTTCTCACCTCATTTGCTCACATTGTATATAGACTAGTTTATACTGTATTATTGACTGTATGTTTGTTTTACTCCATGTGTAACTCTGTGTCGTTGTATCTGTCGAACTGCTTTGCTTTATCTTGGCCAGGTCGCAATTGTAAATGAGAACTTGTTCTCAACTTGCCTACCTGGTTAAATAAAGGTGAAATAAAAAAAAGTCTCAGAGCAAAGAGACTGAATACTTATATAAATAAGTTGTTCTATTTTTTATAGATGATCAAATAAAAAATAAAAAACTGTTGTCACTTTGTCATTATGGGGCATTGTGTGTAGATTGATGAGGAAAAAAAACAAATTGAATCAATTTAAGTATAAGGATGTAACCTAACAAAATGTGGAAAAAGTCAAGGGCCCTGAATACTTTCCGAATGCACTGTATACTGTATTTCAATAAGAATAGCCTGGTAAAATTAAGGATAAATAAACTAGAGTTTTTATATTGTAGCAATATTACAGCACACATTCATAATGTAACTCTTCGTTAAGAGTTACTGTGAGAGCAAACAAACTGCTACGGCTTTGTGTTTGTGCACAAAAATCCACTGTTCTACCGAAATACAACGTATTAAAAAAATGGAACTGGAGTCTCTATAAACTACAACTGAATATTCATTAAAGTAATGTGGAATGCCTAGTATCCCTGCCAACCTCACGGGGGCTTGCCCTTTGTGTACATGGTGTTAATCATTTAACGCCCAGGGCTCTGTGAGGCGGTTATAGGAAAACTCCACCCAAAATCTCTTTTGGCATTTCGTTCATTAGTCCGTTGTTGACATAGTACCAAAAAGTGTTGCTTGTCAGCAATCAAGTTTTCAAGATATGGAACTTTCAAAAAACAGAAATCATCCCTGTATGATGCATTTTGCATCCTATGATATCAGCAATGGACTAATGAAACATACCAAAAGATTGTTTTTGGGTGGAGATTTCCTTTAAGTCATCTGGCAGTAGTGGCTGAGCTTTCAATACCGATACCAGGTTTATCATCATAATACTAGATATCAAAACGATATTCATTACCAAAAGGCTACTCAATACTGAAACGCTGCCACTGCAACAAAAAAAGAAAGCGTATTACTGTAGCTAGTCCCAGAAAACCACTGGGGTTGATTTAAAAAAAATAAAAATAACATTGAGCAATGTGTTCATAAATGGTAGACCTACTAAAATAACAAATAGAATATCTTCAATGTTATATAAAATGTCTTGCAAAAAATAAACACCATTAAATAACATAAGAATATCTTCAACTTTGCTTATGCAAAACTATAAATCGGAGACTTAGAGAGCAGACAAAATGGTTAACCTGTTGAACCTATGGGGGCACTATGTCATTATTGGATAAAAAGACGTGCCTGTTTTAAGCGCAATATTTTGTCACGAAAAGATGCTCGACTATGCATGGAATTGACAGCCTTGGAAAGACAAAACTCTGACGTCTCCAAAACTGCAAAGATATTATCTGTGAGTCCCCCAGAACTAATGCAACAGGCGAAACCAAGATGAAGTTTCATACAGGAAATGCCCCAGATTCTGAAGGCGCTGTGTTCCAATGTCTCCTTACATGGCTGTGAATGCACCAGGAATGAGCCTGCGGTTTCTGTCTATTCCCCGAGGTGTCTGCAGCATTGTGACATGTTTGTAGGCATATCATTGGAAGATTGACCATAAGAGACTACATTTACCTGGTGTCCCGCCCGGTGTCCTGTGTGCGTAATCTGTAGGTCCATGCGCGTTCCATTTCTTCAGAAGAGAAAGTAAACTGCCACGATGGATTTTATCGTCGATAGATATGTGAAAAACACCTTGAGGATTGATTCTAAACATCGGTTTGCCATGTTTCTGTCGATATTATGGAGTTAATTTGGAAAAAAGTTTGCGTTTTAATGACTTATTATTTTTTCCTTACCCAAACGTGATGAACAAAACGGAGCGATTAGTCGACACAAATAATATTTTTTGTAAAAACGGAACATTTGCTATCTAACAGAGTCTCCTCATTGAAAACATCTGAAGTTCTTCAAAGGTAAATGATTTTATTTGAATTCTTTTCTGTTTTTTGTGGAAAATGTTGCATGCTGAATGCTAGGCTTAATGCAATGCTAGGCTATCAATACTCTTACACAAATGCTTGTTTAGCTATGGTTCAAAAGCATATTTAGAAAATCTGAGATGACAGTGTTGTTAACAAAAGGCTAAGCTTGAGAGCAAATAGATTCATTTCATTTCATTTGCGATTTTCATGAATAGTTAACGTTGTGTTATGCTAATGGCTTGCGGATAGATTTACACAATCCTGGATACAGGTTTTTTTTCATAGCTAAACGTGACGCAGAAAACGGAGCGATTTGTCCTAAACAAATCATCTTTCAGGAAAAACAACATTTACTATCTGAGAGTCTCCTCATTGAAAACATCCGAAGTTCTTCAAAGGTAAATGATTTTATTTGAATTCTTTTCTGGTTTTTGTGGAAAATGTTGCATGCTGAATGCTAGGCTTAATGCAATGCTAGGCTATCAATACTCTTACACAAATGCTTGTTTAGCTATGGTTCAAAAGCATATTTAGAAAATCTGAGATGACAGTGTTGTTAACAAAAGGCTAAGCTTGAGAGCAAATAGATTAATTTCATTTCATTTGCGATTATCATGAATAGTTAACGTTGCGTTATGGTAATGAGCTTGAGGCTGTAGTCACGATACCGGATCCGGAATGGCTCGACGCAAGAAGTTAATTTGCTTATTTATGGCCAAAATATTGGGTCAAATTACATTAATTAGACCTATAATTCATTACAGCTAAATAATGTACTAAATGAACAGTTTAGTTCCAAAACCACAAAAAAACCACTGAAGCTAATTTCTTAAACTTCTATAGTCTACATGCCATAGAAGTACAATGGAATTTACACAGTATACTATGATTCCCAGAGTGCATTTCACTTCCCATGGTGCAATGATCTGCCTAGGGCTGCTGGCAGGCTAGTGGCTACTGCTAGCAAGCCCAGACAAATGTGAAGTAGTCTAAATATATTGCTGTCAAGTTATGAGTGCATTTCACCAAACTTTTGGGTTGTGTAATCATATTATAATTCTCACATGAATGTCATGCTAAATATATTGTAATGAAACAGGCAGGGAGCGTGGTTCGCACCATCAACCTTATGGCCCGAAGCCCAGCGTGCCATCGACTGTAGCACAAAAGCATCCTCATGTGGCTGAGTCGATATCCGTGCTTATAAAACAAGGTCGCTACAATATGTTCATACAAAAACAATTCAAATTTCGTAGAATAACTACAACGTTACAATGCAAATGTCATGTGTAAAAGAGTATTTTTTTGTATGTAGATTTGGAACTAAACGTCCCTTGCACTGCTTTGTAACACCTTTTGCTTAGTTGTTTCGGTGGGCTAGCCCTCATCTGCTCCGTAAGCAAAGTATTCCCACAGTTCGCTTCTGGAGACAGTTTTGTCAACAAGCTGTGGACGTGGAGGTATGATGTTTTCTTTTGAAGAAGCCATGATGTCGGCATTTTCGCTCTCCTCTCACTTGCTTATTAAAAATGGCTGGCGCTGTGTCAGCTGCATGCACAAGCGCAAGTAGCCTGGCTAGCTTACTACCGCCCCCTTGAGAAGATTCAACCAAATTACTAAAAAGACTCAATCCATATATGACTTGAGACACATTTGACAGAAGTACCGAAAGTAACAAAAACTCTAGTACAGAAGTTTCAGTATACCGTGCAGCACTACCATGGTCAGTAACACAGTCGGGGTCGGGTCGAGCTGCTTACTTATTTTCTCTGTGCGGGCGATCTGCCCAGCCACCAGCCAGGCCAGAGCGGTGACAGCCACCAGAGCTCCTAGGTGTAGGAAGGGACCCGTGGCCTGGACAGGGGACCAAAGGAGACCCATTCTATTAATGAAATCATTCAACGTTGAAGGTGTGGAATTACTACTCTCAATCACAGTTGTCAATAGTATGACATATGGTAGGCTACTGCATGACTACTAAAACCAAAAATTATTCAATAAAATAAATGATTAATTAACATATTGACTCAGTCTTAATGATATATATATATTAGACGCATTTCAATTGAATGTTGCAATTTTATGTACAGTAACTGTCAAAGGTTTGGACATACCTAGTCAAAGTAATGGACTGTCGTTTCTTCTTCTTATTGTTGTCCTTAGGTAGTGGTTTCTTTGCAGAAATTTAACCATGAAGGCCTGATTCACACAGTCTCCTCTGAACAGTTGATGTTGAGATATGTCTGTTACTTGAACTCCGTGAAGCATTTATTTGTGCTGCAATCTGAGGTGCAGTTAATGGTAATTAACTTATCCTCTGCAGCAGAGGTAACTCTGGGTCTTCCTTTCCTGTGGCGGTCCTCATGAGAGCCAGTTTCATCATAGAGCTTAATGTTTTTTTGCGACAACACTTGGAGAAACTTTCAAAGTGTTCCGTATTGACTGACCTTCATGTCTTAAAGTAATGATGGACTGTCGTTTCTCTTTGCTTAATTGAGCTGTTCTTGCCATAATATGGACTTGGTCTTTTACCCAATAGGACTAGCTTCTGTATACCACCCCTACCTAGTCACAACACAACTGATTGGCTCAAACGCATTAAGAAGGAAATTCCACAAATGAACTTTTAACAAGGCACACCTGTTAATTGAAATGCATTCCAGGTGACTACCTGAAGCTGGTTGAGAGAATGCCAAGAGTGTACAAAGCTGTCATCAAGGCTACTTTCAAGAATCTCAAATATACAATGTATTTCTTTAACACTTTTTTGGTTACCACATGATTCCATGTGTGTTATTTCATTGTTTTGATGTCTTCACTATTATTCTACAATGTAGAAAATGTAAAAAAATTAAAAAATTAAAAATAAAGAAGAAACATGGAATGAGTAGGTGTCCAAACCTATGACTGGTACTGTAGTTCAATACTGTCGTTCACACGTGATTTTTCAAGTATATAACCACATATCGGGAAGGTGTCCTGTGTAATACAGTATGGTGAAGAGCCCTAAAGGGGCACGGGTTGTTCAACTGACCTGGAGTGATACAGGGATGACTGCCCACTCCTCCCCCCATGTTTGATTGACAGATATGAATCCAATGGCAGTGGTCAGCAGGGCAGCACTCACTCCAATCTATACGGGCAAACAGAGAGTGTTACAGACAATCACACACACACACTCTTCCTCCCCCTCCCCCCAAGGCTAACTATTCCAACCATCTGTAGTGAGTTTGGCCAGATAACAGCACCCTGGGGCATGATGTCACTGCTTTCACAACCCCAAGGAAAACATGAACTCAAAATGTGGGGTTCAGGCAGTGTTCAGTCAGCCACTTGAAGACACACACAGTATACAGGCCATATACACATACAGTGAGGGAAAAAAGTATTTGATCCCCTGCTGATTTTGTATGTTTGCCCACTGACAAAGAAATGAACAGACTATAATTTTAATGGTAGGTTTATTTGAACAGTGAGAGACAGAAGAGCAACAAAAAAAATCCAGAAAAACGCATGTCAAAAATTGTATACATTTATTTGCATTTTAAATGAGAGAAATAAGTATTTGACCCGCTCTCAATCAGAAAGATTTCTGGCTCCCAGGTGTCTAATACAGGTAACGAGCTGAGATTAGGAGCACACTCTTAAAGGGAGTGCTACAAGACCATTGCCAAGCAGCTTGGTGAGAAGGTGACAACAGTTGGTGCGATTATTCGCAAATGGAAGAAACACAAAATAACTGTCAATCTCCCTCGGCCTGGGGCTCCGTGCAATATCTCACCTCGTGGAGTTGCAATGATCATGAGAACTGTGAGGAATCAGCCCAGAACAACACGGAAGGATCTTGTCAATGATCTCAAGGCAGCTGGGACCATAGTCACCAAGAAAACAATTGGTAACACACTACGCCGTGAAGGACTGAAATCCTGCAGCGCCCGCAAGGTCCCCCTGCTCAAGAAAGCACATATACATGCCCGTCTGAAGTTTGCCAATGAACATCTGAATGATTCAGAGGACAACTGGGTGAAAATGTTGTGGTCAGGTGAGACCAAAATGGAGCTCTTTGGCATCAACTCAACTCGCCGTGTTTGGAGGAGGAGGAATGCTGCCTATGACCCCAAGAACACCATCCCCACCGTCAAACATGGAGGTGGAAACACTATGCTTTGGGGGTGTTTTTCTGCTAAGGACAACTTCACCGCATCAAAGGGACGATGGACGGGGCCATGTACCGTCAAATCTCAGGTGAGAACCTCCTTCCCTCAGCCAGGGCATTGAAAATGGGTCGTGGATAGATATTACAGCATGACAATGATCCAAAACACACGGCCAAGGCAACAAAGGAGTGGCTCAAGAAGAAGCACATTACGGTCCTGGAGTGGCCTAGCCAGTCTCCAGACCTTATTCCCATAGAAAATCTGTGGAGGGAGCTGAAGGTTCGAGTTGCCAAACGTCAGCCCAAACCTTAATGACTTGGAGAAGATCTGCAAAGAGGAGTGGGACAAAATCCCTCCAGAGATGTGTGCAAACCTGGTGGCCAACTACAAGAAACATCTGACCGCTGTGATTGCCAACAAGGGTCTTGCCACCAAGTACTAAGTCATGTTTTGCAGAGGGGTCAAATACTTATTTGCCTCATTAAAATGCAAACCAATTTATGACATTTTTGACATGCGGTTTCAGGATATTTTTGTTGTTATTTTGTCTCTCGCTGTTCAAATAAACCTTAAAATTATAGACGGATCATTTCTTTGTCAGTGGGCAAACGTACAAAATCAGCAGGGGGTCAAATAGTTTCCCCCCCTTACAGTATGTGTAATTACAGTCAAACACTAAAGCACATATAGTTGAAGTCGGAAGTTTATATACACCTTAAACAAAAATTTAAATTCAGTTTCAAAATTCCTGACATTTCATCCTTGTAAGAATTCCCCGTCTTAGGTCAATTAGGATCACCACTTTATTTTAAGAATGTGAAATGTCAGAATAATAGTAGAGAGAATGATTTATTTCAGCTTTTATTTCTTTCATCACATTACCAGTGGGTCAGAAGTTTACATACACTCAATTAGTATTTGGTAGCATTGCCTTGAAATTGTTTTTAACTTGGGTCAAACATTTCAGGTAGCCTTCCAAAAGCTTCCCACAATAAGTTGGGTGAATTTTGGCCCATTCCTCCTGACAGAGTTGGTGTAACTGAGTCAGGTTTGTAGGCCTCCATGCTCACACATGCTTTTTTCATTGAGGTCAGGGCTTTGTGATGGCCACTCCAATACCCGGGCTTTGTTGTCCTTAAGCCATTTTGACACAATTTTGGAAGAATGCTTGGGGTCATTGTCCATTTGGAAGACCCATTTGCAACCAAGCTTTAACTTCCTGACTGATGTCCTGAGATGTTGCTTCAATATAGCCACAATTTTCCTTCCACATGATGCCATCTATTTTGTGAAGTGCACCAGTCCCTCCTGCAGAAAAGCACCCCCACAACATGATGCTGCCACCCCCGTGCTTCACGGTTGGGATGGTGTTCTTCGGCATGCAATCTCCCTGTTTTCTCCAAACATAACAATGGTCATTATGGCCAAACAGTTCGATTTTTGTTTCATCAGACCAGAGGACATTTCTCCAAAAAGTACGATCTTTGTCCCCATGTGCAGTTGCAAACCGTAGTCTGGCTTTTTTAATGGTGGTTTTGGAGCAGTGGCTTCTTCCTTGCTGAGCGGCCTTTCAGGTTATGTCGATATAGGACACGTTTTACTGTGGATATAGATACTTTCGTACCAGTTTCCTCCAGCATCTTCACAAGACACTTTGCTGGGATTGATTTGCACTTTTCACACCAAAGTACGTTCATCTCTAGGAGACAGAACGTGTCTCCTTCCTGAGCGGTATGATGGCTGCGTGGTCCCATGGTGTTTATACTTGCGTACTACTGTTTGTACAGATGAACGTAGAACCTTCAGGCGTTCAGAAATTGCTCCCAAGGATGAACCTTTGAGTTCTTGGCTGATTTCTTTGGATTTCCCCATGATGTCAAGCAAAGAGGCACTGAGTTTGAATGTAGGCCTTGAAATACATCCACAGGTACACCTCCAACTGACTCAAAATATGTCAATAAGTCTATTAGAAGCTTCTAAAGCCAGGACAATTGTCTAGAATTTTCCAAGCTGGTTAAAAGGCACAGTCATCATTGTGTATGTAAACTTCTGACCCACTGGAATTGTGATACAGTGAATTATAAGTGAAAAAATCTGTCTGTAAACAATTGTTGGAAAAATGACTTGTGTCATGCACAAAGTAGATGTCCTAACAGACTTGCCAAAACTATAGTTTGTTAACCTCACTAGGGTAGGGGGCACTATATTCACGTCCGGAAGCTAGGATGTGCATATAATTGGTAGATTCGGACAGAAAACACTCTAAAGGTTCTAAAACGGTTAAGATTATGTCTGAGTATAACAGAACTGATATGGCAGGCGAAACCCCGAGGACAAACCATCCCCCCCAAAAACAATTTCAGCTTACCACTATTTTCAATGGCTAGTATTTTAATATTAAGGCCACGTCCTCCCAGATTGCAGTTTCTAGGGCTTCCACTATATGTCAACAGTCTTTAGAAAGAGTTTCAGGGTTTGTAGTTTCAGAGTTTGTAGTTTTTCTAGGCGGCTTCTATTTTGGCTGTAGTGTTTCCAAGCGCGTGGAGGAAAGCGCGTTCTTTCTTATTTAGCTCCGGTAATGAACATACTATTTTATCATTTGAGTATTAGGATACCTAAGGTTTGATTATAATCGTTGTTTGACTTGTTTGGAAAAGTTTATTAGTAACGTTTAGGATTCATTTTGTATGTATTTTTATGGAGGGAAACTGGGTGGATTATTGACTGAAGCGCGCCAGCTAAACTGAGTTTTTATGGATATAAAGAAGGACATTATCAAACAAAAGGACCATTTGTGATGTAACTGGGACCTTTTGGAGTGCCAACAGAAGAAGATCAAAGGTAAGGCATTTTTTATATCGCTATTTCTGACTTTCGTGTTGCACATGCCTGGTTGAAATATTATTTATGTGTTTGTATGCGGGGTGCTGTCCTCAGATAATAGCATGGTTTGCTTTCGCCGTAAAGCCTTTAAAATCTGACATGGTGGCTGGATTAACAAGAAGTTAAGCTTTATTTTGATGTATAACACATATTTTCAAGAATGTTAAATATTTTAATTGAGTATTTTTGAATTTCGCGCTCTGCAATTTCACTGGATGTTGGCCAGGTGTGACACTACCGTCCCACGTACCCTAAAGAGGTTATCAAGAAATTTGTGGAGTGGTTGAAAAACAAGTTTTAATGACTCCAACCTAATGTATGTAAACGTCCGACTTTAACTGTACATACACAAACAAACACACCAAAAATCGCACACTTGAGCATTACCTTGTGCAGCCAGTGCAAGTTCAGCTGTTGTCCCACTGCTATGTGGCAAAGTGCTAAAATCTGAAAGAATAGACACACATAAATAAATCACATCACTTGAATTTCCACAACCACTGTTTTCAAAACAGGTCAACAGCTGCCTGTGCCATCATAACTTTCACATGTGGACTTGGTCCAGACATGCATGGCAACACGTTTCTGCCCTGCCAGGTTACACCCCTAACATTACCTTGCTGTTACCCAGGGCCTAGACACAGTATCATTATCATCTCACCGTGAAAGTTTGATGAGATGACAACTCACCATTAAAAATGCAATATAAGTGAAGCCGGCAGCGGTAGTGGCCAGGATTGGAACGGTCCCGTCGCTCCACTCCCCAGAGCGGTTATATAAAAACCTGTCAAACAGAAGCCAGTTACACAATACTAGCGTCTCATGGATATCAGGGCAGGCTACAGTTAGTGCTGATTTGGTCTCTGAGATGATGAGCGCAAGATCGTAGAAACCAGCACTGGCCAACCAGGAGTAGGCCAACCAGCTTCCTTGCTGAGCGGCCTTTCAGGTTATGTCGATATTGGTCTCATTTTACTGTGGATATAGATACTTTTATACCCGTTTCCTCCAGCGTCTTCACAAGGTCCTTTGCTGTTATTCTGGGATCGATTTGTACTTTTCACACCAAAGTACATTCATCTCTAGGAGACAGAACGCGTCTCCTTCCTGAGCGGTATGGCGGCTGGAATTTTCCAAGCTGTTCAAAGGAACAGTTAACATAGTGTATGTAAACTTCTGACCCACTGGAATTGTGATAGTGAATTATAAGTTAAATAATCTGTCTGTAAACAACTGTTGGAAAAATGACTTGTGTCATGCACAAAGTAGATGTGCTAACCAACTTGCCAAAACTATAGTTTGTTAACAGGAAATTTGTGAAGTGGTTGAAAAACGAGTTTTAATGACTCCAACATAAGTGTATTTTAACTGAAGTAGGAAGTTAACGTGGCAAATTATTGATGCCTTGTTCTAAAAAGACTGTCTCCTTAAGGCTGTGTCTCCACACACAAGAGAGGAAGTACATCACTGGGGCCAAGCTTCCTGCCAGAGGACCTCTATACCAGGCAGTGTCAGAGGAAGGCCCTAAAAATTGCCAAAGACTCTAGCCATCCTAGTCATAGACTGTTCTGATTCCCAGTGCTACCGCACGGCAAGCGGTACCAGAGAGCCTAGGTCCAAAAGGCTTCTTAACAGCTTCTACCCTCGAAGCCATAAGACTGCTGAGGAGCTAATCAAATGGCTACCCAGACTATTTGCATTTACCCCCCCCCCTTTTTTTACGCTGCTGCTACTCACCATTTATCTATGCATAGTCACTTTACCCATACTTACATGTACGTATTACGTCAACTAACCTGTACCCCCCCGCACATTGACTCAGTACCGGTACCCCTTGTATATAGCCTCGTTATTGTTATTTTATTGTTTCTCTCATTTTTTTTTACTTCAGTTTATTGGGTAAATATTTTCTTAACTCTTGTTTTTCTTAAAACTGCATTGTTGGTTAAGGGCTTGTAAGTAAGCACTGCACAGTAAGTTCTACAACGGCTGTATTCGGCGCATGAGACCAATAAGATTTCATTTGATTTAGCCGAGTTCAGCTAGGCACCAGCCGAACTGAAGCATGCTGACGCCTTTAGAGAGTGTGTAGAGAGAATGATGATACAATTAAGGAGAGAGGAGAAGAGAGAAGAGAATGAAAGGAGAAAGTGGAATGAGGGGGCAGGGAGAGAAATTCGGAGCAAAGGACGATGGGGGAAGCAGAGGTGACATTTTGCACTAATGAGAGGAAGAGAAAGGCGGTGGCGAACAGAGAGAGTGAGGGGAATGACCTTGGGGGGACAAAGCAAATTGCACCGTTACAAGAAGAAACAAAGCTTTGCTCTCTCTCTCAAGGCACGCACACATTGCACCAAACGTCTGACTGCCAACATTTTTCACGCAATTCTACATGTAAAATCGGTACGCACTCGGTTTGCAAATTACGCTCAGAGGTGCAAAGTGCTCTCGGCCAGCAAACGCTGTTGTTCTGTCCGAGAACTTAGCCTTTAGTCTCTGTTTTCTGGGTGACAGAATGATTGTCAGACACAAGCTGACCTGACCGTGTGTCTGTGGTCTGACAACCCAGCGTGAATGAAATGCCACTGAACACTATGAAACTACAGTACACACGGATATGGCTGGACTTAAGCTTAGAGGCACATACTGCCATGTAGGAGTTTCTCATATCATAGTGGACTCTGGGGCATAGCGTGCACATTCAATGCTCTTGAGGACTTGATCAAGAGCTTGGTCAAAAGCTCAACTAAATAAACCCAATTCATAATTTCAGCGGTAGTATATTCTTCAATTGAATTCGCAATGTCTCTTGTCTCATGGCAAAACCAACACCTGAATTGTCCCCAAGTATAATTGGTTTTATGGTAACTGTGGGGAAGACATGAATGGAATAATCTGAGAGGTGATTTGGGGTCAAAGGGTATTCCTGCTTTATGTAATCATGCTAACTATAATCTGCGGTGATAGATGCCCTAAGGCCTATACATCCGCACCCCTATTAGGGAAGAGGATTTTCCCAAAATAATTTTGGCCAACTAAAAAAAACAACACTCTAGATTTAGCATTTTCAGTTCAGGCAAAAACATATGGAGACAAAATGGCATATTTTAAAAGTAAAACATTAATCTAAGTAATTGCCAGAGAATCAATGTAGGGGACGGTCATAGGAGCATTTAGTGAACAGACCACTGACGGATGACGCCGATATACTGAGAGACATTAATCTATGAGTTGTATACCTAGCATACACACGGTACAGCAGGACTCACCAGTTGAACTCATTGTAGTCGTTGTGTGCCTCCCACCAGAAGTAGAACCAGACCAGGAGCAGAGAGAAGGTGAAGAAGAGGATGAGAGACCACAGGAACTCCCACTGGGAATCAAAACACAAAGGAAGGATTATTACCTTTACCAGAGTACCATTAGTCAAATATCATCAGATTAACATAAAGCACTTTGGCCAGTGTTGTGTTGAAACAGGTGAGGAAACATTGGAATAATATTGGTACATTCACTGTATTTCTTTCTTTGATCGCAAGTGAGCAAAGGGCTGATGAGAAAGTACTTTCCCCACCCCAGACTGGCACACCACTTAACATTACCCCCATACATCAACACGGACAGAAATGCCAGCAACAACAGTCTCCTAGATATCCGGCAGTCATCATTGGGCAATCTGCCCTAATCCAGCCAAGGTGAGAAAGCCAAAGACTATAATCTGGATGTAGAGACACTGATGACGGTGCAGACAGGGCCGGCACACAGACTGATGGCTCAAACCTGGAGTCATGTCAAACATTTAAAACACCATTCGCTAGCTGCATCAGATTAACGTGGTAAACCACAAACAAATGAGGAATGGTCTGGAGAACAAGTCAATACAATAATGCTCATGTTTTATAGTGAATGTACTGTCAATTCTGTTCATAAATAATTTCACACTCCCACTTTGTGTACACATTCACGAAGCCTGCATGACCAAAGACAAGACAACATTCATGCCGCTTTGCAACTGATTGAAAAGAGAGAACCACATGTCTGGTATCAGCGAAGGCAGAGGCAGTATGCAGTGTATGTGACAAATAAAATTTGATCTGAACGGTCATAGGGCAACATGGTCTCAGTAAAAAAGCAGGGGGGCTCAAACTCACATCCCCCCAATCCACTGTCATCCCTATCAAGTAATTACTCACATTAACTTAAATAGCCAATAAGGCCATAAACCAACTATTGGTCAGCCTTCAAATGACACCACAAGCTGTAATAAGAGCTCTAATAAAAGAGAGAAACAAGATATAATGTTAGCATGCGGACATGCACACACTTTGGAAGACAATGCACAAAATGTGAGCTTTTCAAACAGACAGCAAGACTGGCTGCTCTTCAAACTGTATTTGTACACCAGCCCACAAATTAGCACAATCAGGCTTACTCAGAGTCTGGAGGACTGGAGAACGCTCAGATAAAGATGTAGAAATATAACTGACATGACTGTTTGATTTGCAAAAAAATTATACAAATACAAAATAAAACACTTGTTCCAGCTCTATACATAATATTTCTATCTGTAATAATGTTCTTACATTGCACCATCCAGAATAAGACCCAGTTGACCCTGTACTTAGCCTTGCTGTGATAGGGGATATCAAGGTGATATGAGAGCACAAACAAAGCTGTCTGGACGTTCACCTTGGATGACTGTTCCATGGAGGGCATCGGCTGGCAGTAGCACAGGATGTAAGACAGGGCCAGGTCTAATGGCTGGGTGGTGACAGATACCAGCCTTGTATACCTTCTGCCCATCTCCCTGGGCACTTGAGAGGAGAGCCTACATGTGTTAAGTTCAGCCCAGGCCAAACAGCAGTTTAACTAGGGGGACACTAAAGCACATGTTTGGGATGGTATGAGGATTATTACATAACAGGATGGGGCAGATTTGGTGATTTGGAGCAGGGATTGAGAATATAGTAGTATGAGGGAAGGAAGCATGTGGGATTTGTAGGTGGCGATTCTTTTTAGCCACCAATCTCTTCCGGATAAGTAATTATAAAAACCTATGACCGTACTAAGAAAATCACTCTTATTTAGAAATCATAGTAATACGGACTCCAGAACGGTTAACATAGGGTTAGTTTCACATGGCTACACTTCCAAATCTCGTATTGATTGCAACGTGAGAAAGCCAGACATCAAGGTAACCATAGGGTTAACCCTGTGGTAGGGAGGTGGTCCCTGTGGTGCAGGCTAGGGTCTGACTGGGCCCTGCTGACTGATCCAACTGCTCTGGCCCTGTCCCCCTGGCTTTTAATGACTACCCAGAAACACCTGGGAGAGGGACACCTTGAGGTCATGCAAGGGGACATTGTTCACGTGCTAATGGAAAAATGGATTACAGAGGTGACACCCCTGGGAGAGGGACTGGATGGTCAATTAGTAGGTAGTGTTTGGACAACAAAGGAGACAAAACGTTGGGGATAATTTTAACCTGGTTGTTTGGGAGCTAATCAAGTTGCCAGGCCAGTTGTGAGTGGCAAAGATTGCATACAATGTGCAATAAATGTGTATGTAAATAATGTGCAATTCAAGCTTCAAATGAACATATAATATCAAACGTGTTTGGAACATTATTAGGCTGGCTGTCACATGTATTCCTTCAATTAATATTCAGCCAAACCAGCATCATTGTTTAGTATGTGCAACGTGTACAGTATGACTGAACATTAATCCGGTCTCACTGTTCTTCTCTGCTGCTGTTTAGGAGCTGATCAAATCAGAGATGTCTGGCATGATACGGCCTGCCTGCCTGATATCACATTTGCATTCTGCAAGGCTTGCTTTATTTAGGGAGGAACATATGCCTTCAGGCCAAAGCCGACACCATAGCATTAAAAACTGCTTTCTGACTACAGTCGAAACAAGGAACCAACTCAAAATGTACTGAGTGTAATATATCTAGTAGTCTGTTGAATCATACAGTATGTTGAACTTCCATTCAAAAATGAGGGATGCAACCTTTTTGTTATATTTATCACAAAACGTGTCCAAGTGAGGTTAAATGGTAAATTTTATCTACCAGTCAAGAGAGGTCAGGAATATTATATATTATATATAATATATATTTTTTGTAAAAGTACAGTATTTAATGGGTCTGAGAGGAAATAAAAGGTTTTCGATTGTATTGAATGGGAGGTTTTCAGCCCAATAGAGCCGACTCATTCGGCCTTGTACTCTGCTAGTGGGAGCGGGGTGAGGAAATTACTTTCCTCTACCGGGAAAAATGTATATATATTTTTTGAAATGTCATGAAAATTGCTGTACTGCTTGTCTGAAGGGCACTAGGCAGGCAGGCAGGCACCTGAATAAGGATGGAATACATCATAGCCTAAGCCTCATTGACCAACAGAGGCTAAAAATAGAGGGATGAAAAGGATCAGGGGATAATTCTCTTCTGTGGAACCGTAAACCCTCGTATTACTGCTAAAAATCTGAGAGGATCCTCCACTGTCTCTCAGGACCAAATATGAGGAGTAGAATGCAGACATGTCATCACTTAAATAACATATTTGCATGTACAGCCCGAACAAACGCCATATTCTAAATTCTTTAAAGCTGCAATATGTAAATTCGTTGGGGCAACCTGACCAAATTCACATAGAAATGTGTGTTGTGTCATTCTCATTGAAAGCAGTAGATATGTTCTGTATGTGCTATTTCTATGCTTCCTGTTCTTAAGTTTCGTTTTTGCATCTTTTACTTTAGGTTTTGAACACATTTACATTACATTTTACATGACATTTAAGTCATTTAGCAGACGCTCTTATCCAGAGCGACTTACAAATTGGTGCATTCACCTTATGACATCCAGTGGAGCAGCCACTTCACAATAGTGCATCTAAAATCTTTTAAGGGGGGTGAGAAGGATTACTTTATCCTATCCTAGATATTCCTTAAAGAGGTGGGGTTTCAGGTGTCTCCGGAAGGTGGTGATTGACTCCGCTGTCCTGGCGTCGTGAGGGAGTTTGTTCCACCATTGGGGGGCCAGAGCAGCGAACAGTTTTGACCTGGCTGAGCGGGAACTGTACTTCCTCAGTGGTAGGGAGGCGAGCAGGCCAGAGGTGGATGAACGCAGTGCCCTTGTTTGGGTGTAGGGCCTGATCAGAGCCTGGAGGTACTGAGGTGCCGTTCCCCTCACAGCTCCGTAGGCAAGCACCATGGTCTTGTAGCGGATGCGAGCTTCAACTGGAAGCCAGTGGAGAGAGCGGAGGAGCGGGGTGACGTGAGAGAACTTGGGAAGGTTGAACACCAGCTTCAAACATCTGAAAATACAATATTTTTGGTTTTTGAAAAGGTATTTCACAGAGGTTTAGATGGTACAATGATTCTCTACACTACACTTGCATGTTTAGTCAAATTAACTATTAGAATTTTAGCAACCAGGAAATGCAGAGTGATGTATGCATAGCGCATCTTTAAATTAATATTTCAAGATGTTTAGAAAAGAGCTCTACTCGTTACATCACAGTAGCTTTCTACTGACCAGTTTAGGTATAACGAGTTTAGTTGACGCAATATATTTGTATATGTTTAAGGCCATCTTGCTGTGCTGTGCCTAAATGGGACTACTCCACAAAAGGTGCTTGCACGTAATCCAATTTCCTTCCTACTTGCTAGCTCCAAGGCTAGCAGAGTATTCTCCACTATTCTCCAGTGGCTCCATCTAAACAGCCAGCAGTGTAGTGTTTTATGATTGTATTGGCTTTTCTCTTATGGGGCCAATTCCTCTCGTTACCTCCCAGTACCAAAGTCATTATAGCATCTGCCTCTACCCATGCCTGCTAGGAGTCCAGGCTTTTATAGTGTCATTATGACTATAGATAGACCAACCAGCATTCGGCTGCACGGAAGATATCACACACACACCTAGCATGGAGCACGGAACAGTCCACCTTCACTGCAGGTCAGCAAGCTAGAGAGCGCTCCCACGAGACGGTCATAAAAAATATAAAAAATCACAGGCAGGCAAATTATAATGAATGTAATGATGCTAGACTAGAACGTCCACATATACTGTAAACTCATTGTCAGGTTTAACTCCCTGTTTGACACAGAAAAGGTGAACGTCGGATCCAAGTGCGCCAGCAAGGTAATAGGAGGACAGACAGCTGGAGCACATAATAAATGAATGATTCACTAACACCATGATGAGGATAATATTATTAGGCTCCAGAATTCCCCTGCCCTACTGCTGTCCCATCTACAGTAGCTCCTGACTGCAGCTCAGTAGAGGAATGAGCTAATTCCACACCAACCCTTGAGGGCTGGGTCTATCAAATCAAGCATGCAGGCACGTGAAGTCCACTGAAAGGGAATCCACGTGGACATCTAGAGCAGAGCAAGAATTTGAACTCAGAAAGGAGATGTAGAGACATTCTAGATGAGTGTTTGGAACATCGTCTTACAGAGGTTAAGAACCATGTTTCATTAGTTGCTACACAATTGACTGCTGCAATTGCCGAAATTAATTATGTAAATGTTCTGTTCTTGTGTAATTTATTGTGCTACAGTATATCATGTAATCTTGTACAATATTAAAGGAATGAAGGCAATTTGTTGGACTGGCTATAGGATTGTGTCTGCAGAATTAATGATGTTACAGTAAGGCACGACAATTATTTTTTTATTTATCCGTTATTTTACCAGGTAAGTTGACTGAGAACACATTCTAATTTGCAACAACGACCTGGGGAATAGTTACAGGGGAGAGGAGGGGGATGAATGAGCCAATTGTAAACTGGGGATTATTAGGTGACCGTGATGGTTTGAGGGCCAGATTGGGAATTTAGCCAGGACACCGTGATTAACACCCCTACTCTTACGATAAGTGCCATGGGATCTTTAATGACCTCAGAGGAAGGACACCCGTTTAACGTCCCATCTGAAAGACGGCACCCTACACAGGGCAGTGTCCCCAATCACTGCCCTGGGGCATTGGGATATTGTTTAGACCAGAGGAAAGAGTGCCTCCGACTGGCCCTCCAACACCACTTCAAGCAGCATCTGGTCTCCCATCCAGGAACTGACCAGGACCAACCCTGTTTAGCTTCAAACTACATTAGCCCAGTCAATCCACAGAAATACTACTTCTACACATCAACAGTCCTCATGCTAAATGGTATCCAATCCTTCAATTAAGAAAAATCCCAAATTGAATAATTTGCATGAGATTTCTTGAATGCACTTATTGAACACATAGAATTACACTTATTTCACATGGCAATTCTGTGGAAGCAAGATAAGAGGCGTGAGGAAGAACCTACCCATTACTCATCATATACACACACATCATGCAAACACACTACCACATGCCAGAAGGCACATTTGGCAATATCTATGGAAATGTGTTGAGAGCGTTTTAGCCTAGAGAACCAATTCCGCCTAGTATTCACACACTCCTCAATCTCATAGGATAATGCTTTAGTTAGCTTCTGTACATTGACGGGGTCAAATTGGGGTCATGATAGGGGCTGCACCAAATGTTTGATGTATTATAATTGATAATGCTTATGTTGTATTAATAGAAGGGGATGGGCTATAAGACCCCTCCCCCTCCACATTTATAGGGTCCTAGACTACAGATGAACTATTTAACCTAGATTAATCTGTAGTCTAGGACCCTATAAATGTGGAGGGGTTTTATAGCCCTTCCCCTTCTATTAATACAACAAGCATTATCAATTATAATACAAACATTTGGTGCAATATTAATTATATATAGTTAATCTATATTATATACATATAAATTAATCTGTAGTCTAGGACCCTATACATTTATAATATATATATATATATATATATATATATATATATATATATATATATATATATATATTCATTATAAGGTTTAATTGTTCCAGTCTTTTCTAGTCTCAGCCTCTTATAAAGAAACGGTCTGAGAGATGTGTGAATTATTGCAGGGTGTCTGTGAGAAGGCACCTCTGGGCTAAAAGAGATTAGACACAGAACCCTGCAGGGGAGTAAAAGAGATAAGAGACTAGTCAGACATACCTCTGTAAATCAACTTGGGGTGTGGACATTTACTGCTGAGCCCTTAGAAAACACTGGAACTATTGTATCTCTTGCAAGTTATAAATAGCTGTGCATGCATGGGCTTGGTCTGATGAGTAGAAGGTAATGACATGTGCAGTTACATCACTAGAGCTGGACTTCAGGCTTAAAAATAACTTAGGACTTTTCCTATTTTGCAGAACTCAGGAGAGACATCAGTTGTATGTGTGATGTTTGATCTTTGACTTCTATCTACAGCTGTATTTTGATTATAAAGTGCACATTGATTGTTCCTTATTTGTCAAGTAAATAAAACGGAGCACAAAAAAACAGAACCAACAACATCGAAACTGTGCATCTGTCCAGTCCTGTATTAAAACACAATTCACCACTTAACACTACAGTCCAAAGTGTATCATCAATTAACTATCTGGGAATATGCCAAACTATGAAGAATGCAACTAGGGTTTGCCTGTGGATGATGCCGTGCAGGTGTTTGTACACATCCATATACACACACACACAAACAAATAGTGCTATACATGCACTCAAACATTCAGTTCGCCTTGCTGTTATGACTTTTGTTGTTTGCATTGTTGTTTTCTGTTTTCCTTTTCTTTTGTTCACTTTCTTGGTTATTGGGGGGGGGGGAGGTCTTAGAGGTGGGGAATGGATTATTTTATTGTGGGAGGGGTCTCTGATGGTTGAGGGGCAGCTCTTGGGGAACTGTGGGAGGGATCTTGGAGGGCTGGTGGCCTTGCGGTTGGGAGCTTGGGCTGGTGGCTGATGGATCGCTGGATCGGGTCCCCATTTTTGACCTTGTGGGAGATCTGTCGACGTGCCCTTGAGCAGGGCGTTGACCCTGTTTGCTTCTGTGTGTCGCTCTGGATGGGAGTCCATTAGTTGACTAATGTGATGTAGTTGTTGAACGGCTTCACTGCAAGTATATTGTATGATTTAAATATTCAATACATGTTGTTTTTTTCAAGAATGCAACTAGGGACTGAAGCAGGTGTACACAGGCCGGGATAGCGAGAGAGTCCTTCCCACCATCACCCACCCGTTCCTCAGGCAGTGGTCTGCCCGTCTCCTTGTTGTCCTGGGCCAGACCAGCAGCTGGAGGGGTTGTCACTGAATGTCCAAACAGCTCATCACAGCCCTAATCCCTTCACAACTCCCTCAAAATCATTAGTGTGTTTCCCCACCCAGCTAAGGCCCACCTATCAGACCAACAACATTGTCCTGAGAAGATCAGGGTTAGAGGGTTCCAGCCCTCTGGTCCTCGGCCCTCTCTCCAGTTATGACAGAACTGTCAGGAGCACCAACTGGCCGTGGCTTCACTTATTACAGAACAGAATGGCCTCTTCAGCTCTGTGGAACTGCTGACCTCATAGCTACAACTAATATGATACCCTAGATATTTTGGTATTACCTGTTCTTCTTGGTCAGCTTTTGATCTGAAACAGCGTGTTGTCATTGGACACTCATATCTGAAGAGTTGAAAAGTTCAGGAAAACATTGGAGACCTTGGTAACCTCCCGGACTGGCTGGACTCACTGAACACTAGCACAGGGGAGAGAATACAGCCTCTGATAAATCACACACTACTGCTGAAAGTGTATTTTCTCTGGTTAGCCTTTTGGACATAACACGTGATAGAAGGTAGCCTACACTTCCACCAACCAACGAAAGCTATGTGATTATGGTAAACAAAATGAAATATTAAACCACCTGCCTTACATTGCACTCCATGAGGAGCCTGCATGGCAGGCTGACTACCTGTTACGCGTGTGCAGCGAGAAGCCAAGGTAAGTTGCTGGCTAGCATGAAACCTCTTATAAAAAACTATCAATCAATCTTAACATGTTAACTACACATGGTTGATGATATTACTAGCTAATCTAGCATGTCCTGCATTGCATATAATCGATGCGGTGTTAATTTCTCATCGAATCACAGCCTACTTCACCAAACGGGTGATGATTTAACAAGCGCATTCGCGAAAAAAGCACTGTCGTTGCACCAATGTGTGTGTACCTAACCATAAATGTCAATGCCTTTCTTTAAAAACAGTAGACAAGTATATATTTTTAAACCTGCATATTTCGTTAATATTGTCAGATAACATGAATTTCTTTTAACTAGGGAAATTGTGTCACTTCTCTTGCGTTCCGTGCAATCATATATGCAGCAGTTTGGGCCGCCTGGCTCGTTGCGAACTGTGTGAAGACCATTTATTCCTAACAAAGACTAATTCATTTGCCAGAATTGTACAAAATTATGACATTGAAGGTTGTGAAATGTAACAGCAATATTTAGACTTAGGGATGCCACCCGTTAGATAAAATATGGAACGGTTCCGTATTTCACTGAAAGAATAAACGTTTTGTTTTCAAAATGATAGTTTCCGGATTTGACCATGTTAATGACCTAAGGCTCGTATTTCTGTGTGTTATTATGTTATAATTAAGTCTATGATATGATATTTGATAGAGCAGTCTGACTGAGCGGTGGTAGGCAGCAGCAGGCTCGTAAGCATTCATTCAAACAACACTTTAATGCATTTGCCAGCAGCTCTTCGCTCTGCTTCAAGCATTGAGCTGTTTATGAGTTCAAGCCTATCAACTCCCGAGATTAGGCTGGTGTAACCAATGTGAAATGGCTAGCTAGTTAGCGGGGTGCGAGCTAATTGCGTATCAAATCAGTGACGTCACTCGCTCTGAGACCTTGAAGTAGTTGTTCACATTGCTCTGCAAGGCCGCGGCTTTGTGGAGCGATGGGTAACGATGCTTCGAGGATGGCTGTTGTCGATGTGTTCCTTGTTCAAGCCCAGGTAGGGGCGAGGAGAGAGACAGAAGCTATACTGTTTCACTGGAAATACTAAAGTGCCTATAAGAACATCCAATAGTCAAAGGTATAGTGGGGAGAACAAGTATTTGATACACTGCCGATTTTGCAGGTTTTTCCTACCTACAAAGCATGTAGAGGTCTGTAATTTTTATCATAGGTACACTTCAACTGTGAGAGACGGAATCTAAAACAAAAATCCAGAAAATCACATTGTATGATTTTTAAGTAATTGATTTGCATTTTATTGCATGACATAAGTATTTGATCACCTACCAACCAGTAAGAATTCCGGCTCTCACAGACCTGTTAGTTTTTCTTTAAGAATCCCTCCTGTTCTCCACTCATTACCTGTATTAACTGCACCTGTTTGAACTCGTTACCTGTATGAAAGACACCTGTCCACACACTCAATCAAACAGACTCCAACCTCTCCACAATGGCCAAGACCAGAGAGCTGTGTAAGGACATCAGGGTTAAATTGTAGACCTGCACAAGGCTGGGATGGGCTACAAGACAATAGACAAGCAGCTTGGTGAGAAGGCAACAACTGTTGGCACAATTATTAGAACAATGAAGATGTTCAAGATGATGGTCAATCATGATGTATTATATTAAGTTAAAATAAGTGTTCATTCAGTATTGTTGTAATTGTCATTATTACAAATAAATAAATACATTTAAAATATCTGCTTTTTTGGTCCTCCAATAAATCGGTATTGGAAAATCCTATCTAAATCAACCTCTAATGTCTACATGGAATAATTCCCCTCAATATAACCGGCAATTGTAGTGGGTAAACAGTCCCCTCCTGCCGTTTTGAACTTAGCGAACTCAAAGAGAATCTGAGTAGAGACAGACAGACAGACAGCCGGAGAGGGATTCAAACTGACAGACAGAAAACATTTCCCTTTGGAGAGACTGGATTCAGGAAGATTAGGCTATTCCCCTCCTCGCCCAATATTAAGAGAAATTGTTTGAATGTCAGCACTACTGGACGTGAGTGCAGGCTGACTGAAAGATGCTTACATATGATTATTGAACTATAGAGACAGGTAGACAAGGCACTATTAGTACAAAGGTTACCAGTTAATTTGTTTTCAAAGACAATTGATCGTGACCTCCACCAAAGGGTATTAATATAATTGCTTACCTGAATGTCTTATATGAACATAGTGCTTAAATTAGTCAAATTCCATTTAACGTAATCAAATTACCATCAAAATAAATTTCCATCATTAAAATGATCAGACATTAGAAAACCTAGGACTGTGATTTCTAGTCGCTCTAAAGCTCTACTAACGATCATGACAGACTATCACCATCAACCCCTCATTCAGCTAGCCTAGCGGCTGCTGGTTTAGTCGTCTCATAGAAGAGAATCATCACACAGAAGTCTGAGGATGAGTGCTGGATACGCACCTGTATCACAGAACGCTCCTGGGCCCACCAACACCATCACTGCACATCGTGGTTTGTGTTCCAAGGCCCTCTTGGCCCTGTCCCACAGGAATATAGAGACATCCTCCTAATGCTTGTTTACTCAGTAACTTCTACAGCTCTGACAGCCTGTAAATGTGTTTTCTGCAGAGGTGTTGAAGCTTTTGACCTTTTATTCTGTCAGGGAACTAAAGAAGTAATGGAAGACTTGAGAGGAAGACAGGAAAAAGATAGCAAAGAGAATGCTCCCTGCATGTTGCATGAATGTTCCCTGCAATATTAGAATGTTGCCCATCTGGTTTTCTAGTTTAGTTGCGACATAAAACAGTGATGATAGCAAATTATTTGAACAGGATTTCAGTTTCACGTGTCTCTATTTTATTTAACAGACCAAGTCTACAGAATTATGCTTGTTCCTATTTCTAGACCCATTCTGCTCCAGGTAAAGACTGGCTAAATGGAAAAACTCAATTATTACTGAGGGCAGATCAGCTTGCAGTGCCAGTGACGTGGCCGCCCTTTCTACAAACCACTAACACAAAGACCAAGTTAACAAAGAGTGAGGCCCAGGAACACTGGCCTGTTCATTATCCAGCTCGTAGGGGAGATGACGACAGCAACCACTTCTGTTCTGTTCTGAATCTGAGCATTATGAAGGGAGTCCATGTCACATTAAGAGCTTGGGTTTCTCATGTTCATGGTTCAGTGACGCTGCCTGTCATGTTTAAACATCACATCATGTAACTGATCTATTTTTTGATTAGCAACACTGATTGGTAACATTTGCTATTAAAGATGCATTTATGATGTCATCTGACCAGGCAGTGCTGGCACACTTAACAGGTGATCTGCCAATATGAGATGACTATAGGCGTCTCAATACAAGGCAGCACAGCATCCATAGTTAAATGGATACTTTGGGATTTTGGCAATAAGGCTATTTACCTACTTCCCCAGTCAGATTAACTTGTGGATAGCATTTTCATGGCTCTGTGTCCAGTATGAAGGAAGTTAGAGGTAGTTTCACAAGCCAAGGCTAATTAGCACAGTGAAGAAGTCCATGGTATCTGCTAGCAGATACTCAGACTTCCAGTTAGCAACTGCACTAGCGCTAGTTAGCAACTGCACTAGCGCTAGTTAGCAACTGCACTAGCGCTAGTTAGCAACTGCACTAGCGCTAGTTAGCAACTGCACTAGCGCTAGTTAGCAACTGCACTAGCGCTAGTTAGCAACTGCACTAGCGCTAGTTAGCAACTGCACTAGCGCTAGTTAGCAACTTCCTTCAAACCCTAAACAGAGACATAAAAATGGTATCCACGAGATCATCAGACTCTGGGAAGTAGATAAAGGGCCTCGTTGCCTAAATCCCTAGGTATCCCTTTAAAGTCATCCTGTTCATTTGAAAGAGAACAAAAATGGTTCACAATGTAGGCCAGGGCTTTGTGTGGGACTGTGTGTCTGTTCTGCCATGTGGGACACAATTATATTCAATGTTGGCCTGGATGTCAGTCCATCTCTGCAGAGACCCTTTGGTGCTGTAGCACTAGGGCCTCGGCTGTTGGAGCTGCATAAATGGACATCAAATCAAACTTTATTTGCCACATGTGCTGAATACAGCAAGTGTAGACTTAACCGTGAAATGCTTACTTAAAAGCCCTTAACCAACAGTGCAGTTAAAAAAAATATATATTTACCAAGTAGGCTAAAATAACAAAGTAATAATAAAAATAACAATAGCGAGGCTATATACAGCGGGGCACCAGTACCGAATCAGTGTGCAGGGGTACAGGCTAGTTGAGGTAATTTGTAGGTGGGGGCGAAGTGACTATGCATAGGTAACAAACAAACAGCGAGTAGCAGCAGTATACAAAGGTGGGGGGTCAATGTAAATTGTCCGGTGGCAATTTTTATGAATTGTTCAGCAGTCTAATGGCTTGGGGGTAGAAGCGGTTGGGGAGAAATCAGTCTATAAGCAGAGAAATCAGTCTATAAATTGGGTGACTGGAGTCTCTGACAATTTTATGGGCTTTCCTCTGACACCGCCTATTAATTAGGTCCTGGATGGCAGGAAGCTTGGCCCCAGTGATGTACTGGGCCGTTCGCACTACCCTCTGTAGCGCCTTAGATGCCGTGCAGTTGCCAAATCAGACAGTGATGCCACCGGTCAGGAAGCTCTCGATGGTGCAGCTGTAGAACCTTTTGAGGATCTGGGGGCCCATGCCAAATCTTTTCAGTCTCCTGGGAGGGAAAAGGTTTTGTCGTGTACACTACTGTCTTGGTATGTTTGGACCATGATAGTTTGTTGGTGATGTGGACACCAAGGAACTTGAAACCCTCGACTTGCTCCCCTACAGCCCCGTCGATGTTAATGGGGGCCTGTTCCTGTAGTCCACGATCAGCTCCTTTGTCTTGCTTACATTGAGGGAGAGGTTGTTGTCCTGACACCACACTGCCAGTTCTCTGACATCCTCCCTATAGGCAGTCTCATCGTTGTCGTTGATCAGGCCTACCACTGTTGTGTCATTAGCAAACTTGATGTTGTTGGAGTCGTGTTTGGCCACGCAGTCGTGGGTGAACATGGAATACAGGAGGTGACAAAGTACACACCCCTGAGGGGCCCCCGTTTTAAGGATCAGCGTGGCAGACATATTGTTGCCTACTCTTACCACCTAGCGGCGGCCCGTCAGGAAGTCCAGGATCCAGAGGGTTTAGTCCCAGAATCCTTAGCTTAGTGATGAGCTTCGTGGGCACTATGGTGTTGAATGCTGAGTTGTAGTCGATGAACAGCATTCTCACATAGTGGTTCTTTCTGTCCAGGTGAGAAAGGGCGGTGTGGAGTGCGATTGCGTCATCTGTGGATCTGTTGGGGCGGTATGCGATTTGGAATGGGTCTAGGGTGTCTGGGAGGATGCTGTTGATGTGAGCCATGACCAGCCTGTCAAAGCACTTGTAGTAGGATTCAATCTTAATCCTGTCTTGACACTTTGCTTGTTTGATGGTTCGTCTGAGGGCATAGCTGGATTTCTTATAAGCTCCTTGAAAAAGAGGCAGCTCTAGCCTTTAGCTCGATGCGGACGTTGCCTGTAGTCCATGACTTCTGGTTGGGATATGTACGTACAGTCACTGTGGGCAAGACATCGTCGATGCACTTATTGATGACTGAAGTGGTGTATTCCTCAATGCCATTGGATAAATCCCAGAACACATTCCAGTCTGTGCTAGCAAAACAGTCCTGTAGTGGTAAATAGACTGCTACGAATAATACAGACGAGAACTCTTAGTAGATAGTTTGCTCGACAACTTAACATAAGGTACTCTACCTCAGGCGAGCAATACCTCGAGACTTCTTTAATATTATACATCACGTACCAGCTGTTATTGACAGAAAGACACACCCCCACCCCTGGTCTTTCCAGAGGTAGTGTCTCTGTTCTGCCGGTGCATTGAAAATCCCGCCAGCTCTATATTGTCCATTTCTTCGTAGGATAATCTTGGTTGGTAGGATAATCTTAATAATCGGTCATCAATGAGATTTTTTAATGATTGCACGTTAGCAAGAAGAACAGATGGCAGTGGGAGTTTACTCGCTCGCCCCCGGCGTCTCAGAAGGACAGCCAATAGGCGTGGATCTGGGCCTGTTCAAGTGAAAGCAGGATATCCTTCTCGTCAGACTCATTAAAGGAAAACATTTCTTCCAGTCCGTGGTGAGTAATCGTTTTTTCTGATGTCCAGAGTTATTTTCGGTCATAGACTGTAGTAGAAACATTATGTACACAATAAGTAAAAAAATAAGTTACACAAAACGCAAAAAAAACTTAATGCCAATTTGTAGACTGTAGACATCCAATTTAACTTAATTTTTACAGTTATACTTTTACTGAGTTTTTATTCATTATACTGAATAGTTATTCATGCTTAGTTACCAGCATTCAAAAGTACAGTACTTCCATAATAATAGGCTCATGGGAGGAAGCAGAAAAATATGCTACTGAAACATGGCATAGTGGGAGTCTGAGGTTGGAATGCAGATTCTGTCAAAGGAGGAGACTGGTAAACACACAGAGTAGCACCACAGCAGGTCCAATATAATCCTGTGGTACTATACACAGACAGGCTGCTGATTGGCCAATTCTCCCCCAGTGGGCCAACGCGCCCGCCACACATGACCATGGTGGCCAAGGCGACACACAAACACACAGCTGACTGCAGTACCATATCTACCAGTCTCAGAGACAACAGGAAACACAGCCACAGGATCCTATTCCCACCAAAGGATGAAAAAAAATTCTCCATGTGGCCTTCGACCTGTCAAACATGAATGTGCTCCATCTATCTGAAGATTTAAAGAACTCATGCAGCATTACCTTCCTGAGGGCAAATAGGGTAGGAATGAAAGGTCAAAACGTATAGCTCATCCATCCACCACTCAGCAGAGTTTGCATGCTAAGCTCACAGGACGAGAGGTCATTCCTATAACTAGAAAAAGGGTACTTGGACATATTTTTGATTGCGATGCACGTGAGATGTAGGATTCCACTGCAATACATGTTACAGTGTGTTAAATTGTATGCCACACCCGAAGGGAATTTTCTACTTTTAAACTCGGACAAAACAGAGATGCTAGTTCTAGGTCCCAAGAAACAAAGAGATATTCTGTTGAATCTGACAATTAATCTTGATGGTTGTACAGTAGTCTCAAATAAAACTGTTTCAAGGACAGCTTTCAAGGACATCTACGTAACATTGCAAAAATCAAACTTTCTATCCAAAAATGATGCAGAAAAATGTATTCATGTTTTTATCACTTCGAGGTTAGACTACTGCAATGCTCTACTTTCCGGCTACCCAGATGAATTACCTAATAAACTTCAATAATGCTAAACACCATTGCTAGAATCTTGACTAGAACCAAAAAATGTGATCATATTACTCCAGTGCTAGCCTCTTTACACTGGCTTCCTGTTAAGACTAGGGCTGATTTCAAGGTTTTACTGCTAACCTACAAAGCATTATGGGCTTGATCCTACCCATCTTTCCGATTTGGTCCTGCCGTACATACCTACACATACGCTACGGTCACAAGACGCAGACCTACTTACTGTCCCTAGAATTTCTAAGCAAACAGCTGGAGGCAGGGCTTTCTCCTACAGAGCTAAATTTTTACGGAATGGTCTGCCTATCCATGTGAGAGAGGCAGACTCGGTCTCGACCTTTAAGTCTTTAGAGAGTTTTCATCTCTTCAGTCGGTCCTATGATTGAGTGTAGTCTGGCCCAGGGGTGTGAAGGTGAACGGAAAGCCACTGGAGCAACGAACCGCCCTTGCTCTCTCTGCCTGGCTGGTTCCCCTCTCTCCACTGGGATTCTCTGCCTCAAACCCTATTTACAGGGGCTGAGTCACTGGCTTACTGGTGGTCTACCATGCCGTCCCTAGGAGGGGTGTGTCACTTAAGTGGGTAGAGTTAATTTCATTTGATTTAACCAGGTAGGCTGATTGAGAACAAGTTCTCATTTACAACTGCAACCTGGCCAAGATAAAGCAAAGCAGTGTGACACAAACAAAGTTACATGGAATAAACAAGCGTACAGTCAATAACACAATAGAAAAAAAATTAAGTATATAGAGAGTGCGCAAATGGCGAGGAGTAAGGCAATAAATAAGCCATGGTAGCGGAGTAATTACAATTTAGCAAATTAACACTGGAGTGATAGATGAGCGGATGATGTGCAAGTAGAAATACTGGTGTACAAAAGAGCAGAAAAGTAAATAAAAACAATATGGGGATGAGGTAAGTAGATTGGGTGGGTTATTTACAGATGGGCAATGTACAGCTGCAGTGATCGGTTAGCTGCTCAGATAGCTGATGTTTAAAGTTAGTAAGGGAAATAAGTCTCCAGCTTCAGTGATTTTTGCAATTCTTTCCAGTCATGGGCAGCAGAGAACTGGAAGGAAAGGCGGCCAAAGGAGATGTTGGCTTTGGGGATGACCAGTGAGATATACCTGCTGGAGCGCGTGCTACAGGTGGATGTTGTTACCGTGACCAGTGAGCTGAGTGACGAGTGACCTAGCATAGACTTATAGATGACCCGGAGCCATATGTAGCGAGGGCCAGCCGACTAGAGCATAAAGGTCGCAGTGGTGGGTAGTATATTGGGCTTTGGTGACAAAACGGATGGCACTGTGATAACTGGATGCAGTTTGCTGAGTAGAGTATTGGAAGATATTTTGTAAATGACATCGCCGAAGTCGAAGATCGGTAGGATAGCCAGTTTTAAGAGGGTATGTTTGGCAGCGTGAGTGAAGGATGCTTTGTTGCGAAATAGGAAGTCGATTCTTGATTTAATTTTGGATTGGAGATGTTTAAATGGGAGTCTGGAAGCAGAGTTTACAGTCTAATCAGACACCTAGGTATTTGTAAGTTGTCCACATATTCTAAGTCAGAACCGTCCAGAGTATTGCTGCTGGACGGGCGGGCGGGTAGCGAACGGTTGAAAAGCATGCATTTAGTTTCGCTAGCGTTTAAGAGCAGTTGGAGGCCACGGAAGGAGTGTTGTATGGCATTGAAGCTCGTTTGGAGGTTAGTTAACAGTGTCCAAAGAAGGGTCAGATGTATACAGAATGGTGTCGTCTGCGTAGAGGTGGATCAGGGAATCACCCACATCAAGAGCAACATCGTTGATATATACAGAGAAAAGAGTCAGCCCGAGGATTGACCCCTGTGGTACCCCTATAGAGACTGCCAGAGGTCTGGACAACAGGCCCTCCGATTTGACACACTGAACTCTATCTGAGAAGTAGTTGGTGAACCAGGCAAGGTTTATGTGATCTTCCTGTCCGGGTTGGCGCCCCCCCCCTTGGGTTCGTGCCACGGGGAAGATCTTTGTGGGCTATAGTAAGTTGGTGGTCGGAGATATCCCTCTAGTGGTGTGAGGGTTGTGCTTTGGCAAAGTGGGTGGGGTTATATCCTGCCTGTTTGGCCCTGTCCAGGGGTATCGTCGGATGGGACTACAGTGTCTCCCGACCCCTCCTGTCTCAGTCTCCAGTATTTATGCTGCAGTAGTTGGTGTCGGGGGGCTAGGGTCAGTCTGTTATATCTGAAGTATTTCTCCTGTCTTATCCAGTGCCCTGTGTGAATTTAAGTATTCTGTCTCTTTCACTCAGAAAACCTAAGCACTAGGACCATGCCTCAAGATTACCTGGCCTGATGACTCCTTGCTGTCCCCAGTCCACCTGGTTGTGCTGCTGCTCCAGTTTCACCAGACATGCTCCCTTGTCTCAGACCTGCTGTTTTCAACTCTCTAGAGACAGCAGGAGCGGTATAGATACTCTGAATGATCGGTTATGAAAAGCCGACTGACATTTACTCCTGAGGTGCTGACCTGTTGCACCCTCTACAACCAATGTGATTATTATTACTTGACCCTGCTGGTCATCTATGAACATTTGAAAATCTCGGCCATGTTCTGTTATAACCGCCACCCAGCACAGCCAGAAGGGGACTGGCCACCCCTCATAGCCTGGTTCCCCTCTAGGTTTCTTCCTACGTTCCAGCCTTTCTAGGGAGTTTTTCCTAGCCACCGTGCTTCTACACCTGCATTGCTTGCTGTTTGGGGTTTTAGGCTGGGGTTCTGTACAGCACTTTGTGACATCAGCTGATGTAAGAAGGGCTTTATACATACATTTGACTTTTTAATTTTTTTTTATTTCACCTTTATTTAACCAGGTAGGCAAGTTGAGAACAAGTTCTCATTTACAATCGCGACCTGGCCAAGATAAAGCAAAGCAGTTCGACACATACAACGACACAGAGTTACACATGGAGTAAAACAAACATACAGTCAATAATACAGTAAAAAAAAAAAAGTCTATATACAATGTGAGCAAATTAGGTGAGAAGGGAGGTAAAGGCAAAAAAGGCCATGGTGGCAAAGTAAATACAATATAGCAAGTAAAACACTGGAATGGTAGTTTTGCAATGGAAGAATGTGCAAAGTAGAAATAAAAATAATGGGGTGCAAAGGAGCAAAATAAATAAATAAATTAAATACAGTTGGGAAAGAGGTAGTTGTTTGGGCTAAATTATAGGTGGGCTATGTACAGGTGCAGTAATCTGTAGGATGCTCTGACAGTTGGTACTTAAAGCTAGTGAGGGAGATAAGTGTTTCCAATTTAAGAGATTTTTGTAGTTCGTTCCAGTCATTGGCAGCAGAGAACTGGAAGGAGAGGCGGCCAAAGAAAGAATTGGTTTTGGGGGTGACTAGAGAGATATACCTGCTGGAGCGTGTGCTACAGGTGGGAGATGCTATGGTGACCAGCGAGCTGAGATAAGGGGGGACTTTACCTAGCAGGGTCTTGTAGATGACATGGAGCCAGTGGGTTTGGCGACGAGTATGAAGCGAGGGCCAGCCAACGAGAGCGTACAGGTCGCAATGGTGGGTAGTATATGGGGCTTTGGTGACAAAACGGATAGCACTGTGATAGACTGCATCCAATTTGTTGAGTAGGGTATTGGAGGCTATTTTGTAAATGACATCGCCAAAGTCGAGGATTGGTAGGATGGTCAATTTTACAAGGGTATGTTTGGCAGCATGAGTGAAGGATGCTTTGTTGCGAAATAGGAAGCCAATTCTAGATTTAACTTTGGATTGGAGATGTTTGATATGGGTCTGGAAGGAGAGTTTATAGTCTAACCAGACACCTAAGTATTTGTAGTTGTCCACGTATTCTAAGTCAGAGCCGTCCAGAGTAGTGATGTTGGACAGGCGGGTAGGTGCAGGTAGCGATCGGTTGAAGAGCATGCATTTAGTTTTACTTGTATTTAAGAGCAATTGGAGGCCACGGAAGGAGAGTTGTATGGCATTGAAGCTTGCCTGGAGGGTTGTTAACACAGTGTCCAAAGAAGGGCCGGAAGTATACAGAATGGTGTCGTCTGCGTAGAGGTGGATCAGAGACTCACCAGCAGCAAGAGCGACCTCATTGATGTATACAGAGAAGAGAGTCGGTCCAAGAATTGAACCCTGTGGCACCCCCATAGAGACTGCCAGAGGTCCGGACAGCAGACCTTCCGATTTGACACACTAAACTCTATCAGAGAAGTAGTTGGTGAACCAGGCGAGGCAATCATTTGAGAAACCAAGGCTGTCGAGTCTGCCGATGAGGATGTGGTGGTTGACAGAGTCGAAAGCCTTGGCCAGATCAATGAATACGGCTGCACAGTAATGTTTCTTATCGATGGCGGTTAAGATATCGTTTAGGACCTTGAGCGTGGCTGAGGTGCACCCATGACCAGCTCTGAAACCAGATTGCATAGCAGAGAAGGTATGGTGAGATTCGAAATGGTCGGTAATCTGTTTGTTGACTTGGCTTTCGAAGACCTTAGAAAGGCATGGTAGGATAGATATAGGTCTGTAGCAGTTTGGGTCAAGAGTGTCCCCCCCTTTGAAGAGGGGGATGACCGCAGCTGCTTTCCAATCTTTGGGAATCTCAGACGACACAAAAGAGAGGTTGAACAGGCTAGTAATAGGGGTGGCAACAATTTCGGCAGATAATTTTAGAAAGAAAGGGTCCAGATTGTCTAGCCCGGCTGATTTGTAGGGGTCCAGATTTTTCAGCTCTTTCAGAACTTCAGCTGAATGGATTTGGGAGAAGGAGAAATGGGGAAGGCTTGAGCGAGTTGCTGTTGGGGGTGCAGTGCTGTTGACCGGGGTAGGAGTTGCCAGGTGGAAAGCATGGCCAGCCGTAGAAAAATGCTTATTGAAATTCTCAATTATGGTGGATTTATCAGTGGTGACAGTGTTTCCTATCTTCAGTGCAGTGGGCAGCTGGGAGGAGGTGTTCTTATTCTCCATGGACTTTACAGTGTCCCAGAACTTTTTAGAGTTAGTGTTGCAGGAAGCAAATTTCTGCTTGAAAAAGCTAGCCTTGGCTTTTCTAACTGCCTGTGTATAACGGTTTCTAGCTTCCCTGAACAGCTGCATATCACGGGGCTGTTCGATGCTAATGCAGAACGCCATAGGATGTTTTTGTGTTGGTTAAGGGCAGTCAGGTCTGGGGAGAACCAAGGGCTATATCTGTTCCTGGTTCTAATTTTCTTGAATGGGGCATGTTTATTTAAGATTGTTAGGAAGGCATTTTTAAAAAATATCCAGGCATCCTCTACTGACGGGATGAGATCAATATCCTTCCAGGACACCCCGGCCAGGTCGATTAGAAAGGCCTGCTCGCTGAAGTGTTTCAGGGAGCGTTTTACAGTGATGAGTGGAGGTCGTTTGACCGCTGACCCATTACGGATGCAGGCAATGAGGCAGTGATCGCTGAGATCTTGGTTGAAGACAGCAGAGGTGTATTTAGAAGGGAAGTTGGTTAGGATGATATCTATGAGGGTGCCCGTGTTTAAGGCTTTGGGGGGGTACCTGGTAGGTTCATTGATAATTTGTGTGAGATTGAGGGCATCAAGTTTAGATTGTAGGATGGCTGGGGTGTTAAATATGTTCCAGTTTAGGTCGCCTAGCAGCACGAGCTCTGAAGATAGATGGGGGGCAATCAGTTCACATATGGTGTCCAGAGCACAGCTGGGAGCAGAGGGTGGTCTATAGCAGGCGGCAACGGTGAGAGACTTGTTTTTAGAGAGGTGGATTTTTAAAAGTAGAAGTTCAAATTGTTTGGATACAGACCTGGATAGTAGGACAGAACTCTGCAGGCTATCTTTGCAGTAGATTGCAACACCGCCCCCTTTGGCAGTTCTATCTTGTCTGAAAATGTTGTAGTTTGGAATTAAAATTTCAATTTTTGGTGGTCTTCCTAAGCCAGGATTCAGACACAGCTAGAACATCCGGGTTGGCAGAGCGTGCTAAAGCAGTGAAAAGAACAAACTTAGGGAGGAGGCTTCTAATGTTAACATGCATGAAACCAAGGCTATTACGGTTACAGAAGTCATCAAAAGAGAGCGCCTGGGGAATAGGAGTGGAGCTAGGCACTGCAGGGCCTGGATTCACCTCTACATCGCCAGAGGAACATAGGAGGAGAAGAATAAGGGTACGGCTAAAAGCAATAAGAATTGGTCGTCTAGAACGTCTGGAACAGAGAGTAAAAGGAGGTTTCTGGGGGCGATAAAATAGCATCAAGGTATAATGTACAGACAAAGGTATGGTAGGATGTGAATACAGTGGAGGTAAACCTAGGTATTGAGTGATGAAGAGAGAGATATTGTCTCTAGAAACATCATTGAAACCAGGAGATGTCATTGCATGTGTGGGTGGTGGAACTAATAAGTTGGATAAGGTATAGTGAGCAGGACTAGAGGCTCTACAGTGAAATAAGCCAATAAACACTAACCAGAACAGCAATGGACAAGACATATTGACATTAAGGAGAGGCATCCTTAGACGAGTGATCAAAAGGGTCCAGGGAGTGGAGAGGTTGGTTTGGGGGTCACGGCGATTTAGACAGCTAGCCAGGACATCGGTAGCAAGCTAGCATAGGATGGAGGTCTGTTGTTAGCCACCTCTTGCGTTCCGTCAGTAGATTAGTGGAGTTCCGTGTTGTAGAGGGGATTAGTCCAAATCACACAACAACAAAAAAATAAAAAACAATAGATATAGTTATAGAGGCCCAAGAAGAAACATAATAATAATAAAAATAAATAAATTGTCCGATTGTCTATTCAGATAGCAGCCGGTAAGACAGCTAACGGTTAGCAGGCCGCAGATGGGCATTCAGGTAACGTCGCGACGGAGGAGCCAGCCGGATCTCCTTCGGGTAGATAACGTCGGCAGTCCAGTTGTGAAGGCCCGGAGGGGCTCCGTGTAGGCAGTAAAACGGGTCCGGATAGGTGACTGCAGCCTAGGAGTGATTGACGGAGCTCAGGAGTGGTTGACGGAGCTGGCTAGCTCCGGAGTAATTGATGTTTGCTCCGGAATCGACGAAAGTAGATAGACACACGGATAGCAGCCAGCTAGCTGTGAGATCCGGGAGTGAATGTCCAGAGAGCAGTTGAAATCCAGGGACATGGAGAGAAAAAAAATCGGTCCGGTTTGTTCCGTTCCGAGCCGCGCTGCGCCGTACAAAACTGGCGATAGATTTTCGAGTTAAAGGATAGCTGATGACCACAAACCGTGGTTAGCTGAATACGAACGAGTTGCCAGTAAAGAAGCTAACTAGCTTCTGATTAGCTTCTGGCTAGCTCCTGGCTAGCTCCTGGCTAGCTTCTTGGAGTTTCTGGCTAGCTTCTGGCTAGCTTCATGGAGGATTGCAGATTTGATTGCAGATTTGAGGTAAATAATACGTATTTATACATATCAATTGGTGAGGCAGGTTGCAGGAGAGTGTATTGAAGATGAGTTGATGGAAAATAAAAAATAAAATGTATGTGAAAAAAAGTTGTAAATATATATATATACACGACACGACAAGACGAGGACAAAAGACGTCTGATGCGTTCTACCTTTCTCCCTCCCCGTATGGATCCTTCCATACATTTCAAATCTACACACAATACTCAATAATGACGAAGAGAAAACAGGTTTAGACTTTTTACAAATGTATATAAAAAATATAAACATTTTCGTAAATATTCAGCCCCTTTGCGATGAGCTCAGGTACATCCTGTTTCCATTGATCATCCTTTAGGTGCCAAAAGGCAGCAACCCCCCCCATCCAACCTGACAGAGGCTCTTCAGAAAATAATTGGAGAAACTACCCAAACACAGGTGTGCCAAGCTTCTAGCGTCATAACCAATAAGACACCCTGCTGTAATCGTTACCAAATGGTGCTTTCAACAAGGTCTGAATACTTAAGTAAATGTGATATCAGTTTCTAATTTAATAAATTTGCAAACATCTACAAAAACCTGTTTTTCCTTTGTCATTAAGGGGTATTGTGCTCAGATTGATTATTCACTTTTTTTTTTAAACAAATTTTGCAATAAGGCTGTAATGTTACAAAATGTGGAAAAAGTCGAGGGGCCTAAATACTTTCCGAAGGCACTGTAGTGTCACATTTCTATACCACTTAAAACATTTACGGTACGTTATATTTCACACACAGGTTTCAGCCCTCTCAGCTCTGTCTACTTGTCCCAGGCTAGCTAGGTGATGGTGGACTATTGTGCTCCAATTACCATGTGGTACTAAATCTGACAGACCAGGGCTGCTTGGCATTATGGAAAACCTACTTAAACAAATAAACGTTGCGATGAATGTGACCAAGGGGAGGCTCTGAATGCTTGATAAAAAAAATTGAATACTATCTGCAGCACGTCCAGACTTAAACACAGTTCCAGGACATGTAGGTGCTCTGCAAGGCCAAAGGCACCTCCAGTGACAGCCCAAGGACAGGTTATTACAGGAGGGATGGGAAAGGGAAAAGGGGATACCTAGTCAGCTGTACAACTGAATGCACTCAACTGAAATGTGTCTTCCGCATTTAAAACAACCCCTCTGAATCAGAGGTGTGGGGGGGGGGGGGGTGGCATAAATGACATCCACATCTTCGGCGCCCAGGGAACAGTGGGCCTACATGGCTTTTTATAAATGCATCTTGAAAGATGGGGCATGGGTAATGGATGGCAGGGAGGAATCCTGCCCACATGCACTGCACGCTCTCACAGACACGCCAAATTAGAGTGTTTTTAATTAATAGTGAGATATAAGATGCAGTGTGGTGCTGTAATCCTGCAGTGAACTTGGAACGAAAAAAAGAAAGTGGACTGTCTGGTACCATTTGATTACACTCGCTCCAGTCAACCAACTGACATTTGGCCGATAATAGATCTTCCAGAAATTACTAACTTCCATATACCAACATGCCATGTCCATTATGGTCATTTAGGTACAAACGTAAGGTCTACTAGGCAGAACTCACCTTAGTGGTGTCATCATGTGACCGTTGGTACCGTTTCCACCGGCACCCATAGATCCCTGTGAGACATGACAAACACAGCTGCCTCTCGTAAACCTGCAGGGGTTGGTGCTTCACCATGCTCCTTCAGTTCTGGCACGCCTCCAGACCTCTAACATCCCATTGACCAAACAGGAAACCTGCATGGGAGAGCAACAAGAAAACAGAAACATTAGTATTGCCTACAATACATTCTAAAAGGAAATATTGTATCCATTAGGACTCAAGACCGGTGCGAGGTTGATTGTTGTGGGTATTTCACTGAGGTGACATTTGAACATCAACAGTCAGCAAGACCGATGAAATTTGAATAGCAACATGCCACATGCTTATTTACGCACTGAATGAGAAAAGAAAGATAGCGCAGTTAGAGATGGCAGCTAGAGATGGCAGCTTCGCTTCAAGTCCTTAGGAAACTGTGCATTATTTAGTTTTTTTATGTATTATTTCTTACATTGTTAGCCCAGAAAACCTTAACCTCTCTGAACCACCCATACCGGATCCGGGATAATTGTCATCAGCAACGCTGAATAGCATAGCGCCACAGTCAAATAATATTACTAGAAAATATTCATATTCATGAAATCACAAGTGCAATATTGTAAAAGACAGCTTAGCCTTTTGTTAATCCACCTGTCGTCTCAGATTTTGAAATTATGCTTTACAGCGAAAGCAATACAAGCGTTTGTGTAAATTTATCGATCGCTCGACAAAACAATAAGTACACTTAGCATCAGGTAACTTGGTCACGAAAATCAGAAAAGCAATCAAATTAATAGTTTACCTTTGATGATCTTCAGATGTTTTCACTCACGAGACTCCCAGTTACACAACAAATGTTCCTTTTGTTCCATAAAGATATTTTTTATATCTCCGTTAATTTGGTGCATTATGCCCAGGAATCCACCGGAAAGAGCGGTCACGACAACGCAGACAAAAATTCCAAATTATATCCATAATGTCCACAGGAACATGTCAGATGTTTTTTTATAATCAATCCTCAGGGTGTTTTTCAAATATCTATTTGATAATATATCAACCGGGACAGTTGGCTTTTCACTAGGACCGGGAGTAACAATGGCTGCCTTTCTCTTTTGCGCACAATTCACTCAGAGCCCCCACCTATCCACTTAAGCAATGTGGTCGTTCACGCTCATTCTTCAAAATAAAAGCCTGAAACTATGTCTGAAGACTGTTGACACCTTGAGGAAGCGATAGGAAAAGAAATCTGGTTGATATCCCTTTAAATGGAGCAATGGGAGGCTATGGAACATGGAGTTTTCAAAATAGAAGCCACTTCCAGACAATATTTTGACAGTTTTGGAAACTTTAGAGTGATTTCTATCCTAATCTGTCAATTATATGCTTATTCTAGCATCTGGTCCTGAGAAATAGGCTTTTTACTTTGGGAACGTTATTTTTCCAAACATAAAAATAGTGCCCCCTAGCTTCAAGAGGTTAATAAGTGTTATTACATTCAGCCGGGAAGAATTACTGGATATCAGAGAGACGTCAACTTACCAGCACAACGACCAGGAATACGACTTTCCCAAAGCGGATCCTTTGTCTGCACCTCCCAGGGCATTTGAACTGATTACAGAGGCCGACCCAAAACAACGCCGTCGGAGGAGCGGTCTTCTAGCAGTCTTCTAGAGGAGCGGTCTTCATTCGGATGCACATACATCACCCACCACTTCCAAGTATATTACTCGCTAATGTCCGGTCCCTAGTTAACTTCTTGGTGACAGGGGGCAGTATTTTCACGTCCGGATGAAATGCATGCCCAAATTCAACTGCCTGCTATTCATCCCCAGAAGACAAGATATGCATATTATTAGTAGATTTGGATAGAAAACACTCTGAACTTTCTAAAACTGTTTGAATCATGTCTGAGTATAAAATAATTTATTTAGCATGCAAAACCCAGAGGACAAACCATTCAGATTTTTTTTTGAGGTCACTCTCTTTTCAATGAGGTTTCATTGGGAATCCAGATTTCTAAGGGACCTTCTTGCAGTTCCTATCGCTTCCACTGGATGTCAACAGTATTTAGAAATTGTTTGAGGTTATTCCTTTGTGTAATGAAGAAGTACGGCCATCTTGAACGAGGGTCACTTGAAGTGTGCTGTTAGATAGAGGCGGAAACTATCATATCAAATCCGGAAACTATCATTTCAAAAACAAAATGTTTATTCTTTCAGTGAAACACAGAACTATTCCGTATTTTCTCAAACGGGTGGCAACCCTAAGTCTAAATATTGTTGTTACATTGCACAACCTTCAATGTTATAGAGACAAAGTGGAGTCGGAATTCAACGGCTCGAACACAAGACATATGTGGCAGGGTCTACAGACAATCACGGATTACAAAAAGAAAACCAGCCTCGTTGGACATCGACGTCTTGCTCCCAGACAAATTAAACAACTTCTTTGCGCTCTTTCATGACAATACAGTGCCACCAACACGGTCCGCTACCAATGACTGTGGGCTCTCCACCTCCGTGGCCAACGTAAGTAAAATAAATTAAACATGTTAACCCTTGCAAGGCTGCCGGCCCAGACGGCATCCCTAGCCACGTCCTCAGATCATGCACAGTCCAGCTGGCTGGTGTGTTGACGGACATATTCAATCAATCCCTATCCCAGTCTGCTGTCCCCACAAGCTTCAATATTGCCCCCATTGTTCCTGTTCCCAAGAGAGCTAAGGTAACTGAACTAAATAACTATCGCCCTGTAGCACTCACTTGTCATCATGAAGTGCTTTGAGAGACTAGTCAAGGATCATATCACCTCCACCTTAGACCCACTCCACAAACGATGCAATCACCATCACACTGCCCTATCCCATCTCGACAAGACAAATACCCATGTAAGAATGCTGTTCATTGACTACAGCTCAGCATTCAACACCATAGTACCTTTCACATTCATCATTAAGCTTGAGACCCTGTGTCTCGACCCCACCCTGTGCAACTGGGTCCTGGACTTCCTGACGGGCCGCCCCCACCCTGTGCAACTGGGTCCTGGACTTCCTGACGGGCCGCCCCCAGGTGTTTAAGGTAGGAAACATCTCCACTCCGCTGATCCTCAACTCTGGGGCCCCACAAGGGTGCGTTCTCAGCCCCCTACTGTACTCCCTGTTCACCCACGACTGCATGGCCATGCACACCTCCAACTCAATCATCAAATTTGCAGACAACACTACAGAGGTAGGCTTGACTACCAACAACAACAAGACAGCCTACAGGGAGGAGGTGAGGGCCCTTGGAGTGTGGGTGTCAGGAAAATAACCTCACTCAATGTCTGCATAACAAGAGATGACTGTGGACTTCAGGAAACAGCAGAGGGAGCACCCCCCTGTCCACATTGATGGGACAGCAGTGGAGGTGGTGGGAAGTTTTTTGTTCCTCGTGTACATATCACCGACAAACTGAAATGGTCCACGCACACAGACCATGTAGTGAAGAAGGCACTACAGTGCCTCTTTAACCTCGAGAGGCTGAACAATTTGGCTTGTCTCCTAAAACCCTCACTAACTTTTACAGGTACACAATTGAGATCATTCTGTCGCGCTGCATCACCGACTGGTACGGCAACTGAAACACCCACAACCGCAGGGCTCTCTAGAGGGTGGTGCGGTCTGCACATCGCATCACCAGGGGCACACTACCTGCCCTCCAGGACACCTACAACACCCGATGTCACAGGAAGGCAAAAAAGATTTAGTCACTACCTGTTCACCCTGCTTCCATCCAGAAGGCGAGGTCAGCACAGGTGCATCAAAGCTGGAACAAAAAGACTGAAATACTCCTGAAAGTAGCAGGAATTAAACTTTCACCTAGCGGTGTATAGGCTCTGTTCAATCGATAAATGATTCATAGAGATTACGGTTTCGATGTGAAGGAAGACTTATGAGATCACGTTTTACCGAACTTTTTAGTAGAAGCCAGGGATGAAATATTGTGGATTCCTTACGATGGGAAATTGGCTAAATTTGCCACAGGAAAACTTATTTTGGGTTGAAGAATCTAGGCGAAATGCCAGGGGAATGGACTCTAAAGGTAACACATTTAAATTAGATGGCTAAACATGCCTTGTTAAGTTTTTTCTGATACGAGACATTGTGGTTTTATTTTTAAATAGATTTACGTTTTATGTAGTCTTATTCTGGAATTGATTCTAGGATGTTCGAAAGGGTGGAGGGGTCACGAGGAATTGGTATAGGGGTTACCAAACCTAAAATTAACTTTAAATGTTTTATGTGGTGGTTATGGAGAATAATGAGGTAAGAAGACCAGTGTTAGACTTGGTGGTGAGATAATGTCGCCGTGTCTAAGGGTAGTACATGCTAAATAAAGGATGGGGTGGATTAAAACAAACATTTCATGATTGGAGTAAGGACAGTGAATTTACAATTAATAGGTTTAGTTTATAATTAATTATTTTGGATTGCTGATTAAAATGTTGCATAGTGAATGCTAACGGAATGTACACTTTTCCGAAAGAGCGGTTTCATTATTTTGATTTGGAAGGTCCCCTGAGATTGAGGGAGGAGAGCAGTTAGTGATATTCGGCAGTTTGAGGTATTAATGTAATTGGATTAGGCCATAAACGAGTTCAAGATAATAAGTGAGGCCAGTTCATGTGTGTTCTGGACCTACGGTTCACCAGCACGCACACACCATTTACTGGTTACGAATGTACGTTTAGTGGTGTATTGATACTGTGGGATTTATTGGATGGGGTCTTTTCAATTCAGTTAAATTGGCAATGCAGAAGGATGGAAATGTTTGAAAAGGTACTTCAATTGTTTCTGAAGGACAGGGAAAGAAAAGGTGGAGGAAACATTTTAATGGTGTCGAATGCCCTGTATCCTAAAAAAATTATCGTGAGCAATGATCAACCTCACTAGAAATTAACGGAACACGGGAATTTCATTATAAAATGAATGAGAAACACCAGTCTCGATCCAAATTGTACCATTACTTTAGGAGATTATTATTTCCGTAGGGAGTTAGAGTTCTAATTCTAAGTTGATTAGTTATTTGAATTTGTTTATTTTTGATTTAACATGTTACTGAATCACGTGTTCCAAAGGGGAAAATGACCAGTTCCGAGGTCCTGGTCCTTGTGTACTTATACAGTGGTACAGTGTTCAGTCTGCTTATAGAAAGGAACATATGTTAATAAGGGATGACAACTATTTAAAATGGATTGTGATATATGTATTGCTGATTTCATTTTGTGTTTTTGTTTTGATACAAATTTTACCAGATTGGATAATGGAGTGTGGAATTCTGCGAGTGGTTAGGGTGCTAACTTCATAATCTGGTAACTCTTCCGAGAGGTCGCCAGTAGACTAAAGGAGTATGGACTAATTTAGAAAAATGGTTTTAGCAGTAACAATACGTTATGCTTATTGACATTTGTCATTGAGATAATGTTATGAAGAAAAGGTTCATGTCAAAATTCATCATATAGTCAATGTTTGTCTGGATTTCCTGAAACAGAAATGAAATTAACTAAACTATTGTTATGATCTGTACTTTGAGGTTATCATGGGAAGGTGGTCAGATTGTGGTCAAATTATTCCTACCATGCATTAAGACACTGAGTGTGTGTAAACCTCAAAACCCTCCCTAACAGGCTTAAGAAAGAGCAACAAAGGCGTGCAATGAGAGACAGTGACTTTTACCACTCCTATCTGAGTCCGAGCCATAAACCAGGGCCGGGGTAATGAGAGCACCTGTGGAGTGAGTGTGGAGAGAGAGAACAGCTCAGGTGAGACTTGTGTACATGAGAGAAACTGAACTATCTACTTGGATATAAAAAAATGTGACATTATCAAGGGCCATGAAATGTCACAGGCAAATGTTACGTTGTGAAAATGAACTGTAAACGCTATCTGAAGAAGACACGCTAGAATGATAAGTGTCGGGTGAAGGAAAGTGGGGGGTGGTATACACCCTGCCAGGCCACTTGTGACAGCAAAACAGGGACAAAAGGGGGCTGTAATGAGAAGAGTCATTACCAGCAATAAAAAGTTGTTGTTCATAAACAGGGATGATGTGTGCTAAATTGAGAAGCTGGAATTCGAGTCCTAGACTCAAAGTCAGCACTAAGGACTGTCATTCTACATTTTGGTTGGATCATTTATTAAATGGTTTTATTTGTGATTGGGATACAGCGAGAGAGAATTGCTACAGAACGATGAGGGGTGGGGGCGCTGCTAAAATGTATTTGTCCGAGAGAGTCTCCAGAAACCTTCTCTGAGGTGGTTTGTTAGGGAATCACTGGATTATAGCTTGGGACAACCATGAAAGTTTTTTGTTCTCTTTTGTTTTACCCTGTATTCAGAATTTTAATGTTACATCGCATCAATGGGTGGTGCTAAATTATTAAACATGTACTTTGATTTGATTTGACTTCAATACCAACATATTGCACTGAACTAGAAAGACATAAGTGGTCGTTGAATTACAATAAACATGTAACTTTTAATTGCATATAACTACCTAACACATTCATTAATTATGGCAGATTTATTTCACTACCCCTTTACAGAAATAGGCCTACAATTGGAATATTGCTCAACTTCAATTATACAATTCCCCCAGAATATTAAAGCTTCTTGATGGATCTCTTTAGTTAAGTCTACCATGGCCTCCCGAGGGGCGCAGTGGTCTAAGGCACTGCATCATAGTGCTAGCTATGCCACTAGAGATTCTGGTTTAGAGTCCAGGCTCTGTCGCAGCTGGCCATGTCCGGGAGACCCATGGGGAGGCGCACATAATTGGCCCAGCATCGTCCGGGTTAGGGGAGGGTTTGGCCGGCAGGAATGTCATGTCATTGCCCCATCGCGTACTAGCGACTCCTGTGGCGGGCAGGGCGCAGTGTACGTCGCCAGGTACATGGTGTTTCCTCCGACACATTGGTGAGGATGGCTTCAGGGTTAAGTGGGCATTGTGTCAAGAAGCAGTGTGGCTTGGTTGGGTTGTGTTTCGGAGGACGCACGGCTCTCGACTTTCGCCTCTCCCGAGTCCATACGGCAGTTGCAGCGATGAGTATGCATGTCGTGAAGCTAATAGCAGTGACGCTATTACTGTTTAACTCAGTTAGGGCAACATCTGAAAAATAGCGCACTTGGTTATGTGTATTGGTGCTCGCCCAGTCGGTGAAAGCTAACATCACCCACGACTGAGAACGGTTGACTGTCAAGGGCAATGAATTCTATTTTCTTGGCTTTAATGAATTTCGACTGAGTTGTCTCGCTGAAATTTTCTTACTATTTCAAATAACTGCTCGATCCACACAGCAGACATTGTGGGCTAGGTTGGGAAATTTTACGTGGCGTCATTACGTCATGTACCTACAGTTGAAGTCGGAAGTTTATATACACCTTAGCCAAGTACATTTAAACTCAGTTTTTCACAATTCCTGACATTTAATCCTAGTAAAAATTCCATTCTTAGGTCAGTTAGGCTCAACACAAACTATTATTCAGACATTTCACATTCTTAAAATAGACAGAATTACTTATTTCAGCTTTAATTTCTTTCATCACATTCCCAGTGGGTCAAAAAAGTACATGCACTCAATTAGTATTTGGTAGCATTGCATTGAAATTGTTTAACTTAGGTCAAATGTTTCGGGTAGCCTTCCACAAGCTTCCCACAATAAGTTAGATGCATTTTGGCCCATTCCTCCTGACAGAGCTGGTGTAACTGAGTCACGTTTGAAGGCCTTGCTCACACACGCTTTTTCAGTTCTGACCACAAATTGTCTATAGGATTGAGGCCAGGGCTTTGGGATGGCCACTCCAATACCTTGACTTTGTTGTCGTTAAGCCATTTTGCCACAATTTTGGAAGTATGCTTGGGGTCATTGTCCATTTGGAAGACCCATTTGCTACCAAGCTTTAATATCCTGATGTCTTTAGATGTTGCTTCAATATAGCCACAATTTTCCTGCCTCATGACACCATCTATTTTGTGAAGTTCACCAGTCCCTCCTGCAGAAAAGCACCCCCACAACATGATGCTGCCACCTCCGTGCTTCACGGACAGGATGGTGTTCTTCGGCTTGCAAGCCTCCCCCTTTTTCCTCCAAACACAACGATGGTCATTTTGGCCAAACAGTTCTATTTTTGTTTCATCAGACCAGAGGACATTTCTCCAAAAAGTACGATCTTTGTCCCCATTGTGCAGTTGCAAACCGTAATCTGTCTTTTTTATGGTGGTTTTGGAGCAGTGGCTTCTTCCTTGCTGAGCAGCCTTTCAGGTTATGTCGATATAGGACTCGTTTTACTGTGGATATAGATACTTTTGTACCCGTTTCCTCCAGCATCTTCACAAGGCCCTTTGCTGTTGTTCTGTAATTGATTTGTACTTCTCGCACCAAAGTATGTTAATCTCTAGGGGACAAAACACGTTTCTTTCCTGACCAGTATGGCGGCTGCGTGGTCCCATGGTTTTTATACTTGCGTACCATTGTTTGTACAGATGAACGTGGTACCTTCAGACATTTGGAAATTGCTCCCAAGGATGAACCAGAATTGTTTTGAGGTCTTGGCTGATTTCTTTTGATTTTCCCATGATGTCAAGCAAAGAGGCACTGAGTTTGAAGGTAGGCCTTGAAATACATCCACAGACAATTGACTCTAATTATCTCAATTAGCCTAGCAGAAACTTCTAGCCATGACATCATTTTCTGGAATTTTCCAAGCTGTTTAACTTCTTATAGCCACGATGGGTAGATTAAAGGCTCAGTCAACTTAGTGTACGTAAACTTCTGACCGACTGGAATTGTGATACAGAGTGAAATAATGAGTGAAATAATCTGTCTGAAAACAATTGTTGGAAAAATGACTTGTGTCATACACAAAGTAGATGTCCTAACCGACTTGCCAAAACTATAGTTTGTTAACAAGAAATTTGTGGAGCGGTTGAAAAACGAGTTTTATTGACTCCAACCTAAGTGTATGTCAACTTCCGACTTCAACTGTACATTATATAGGTATGCACGTCAGTTTTGACGTTGGTTTTGCAAATCGGCGTTAAACTAGACATTGCCGATACCGATGTTGGCATTTTTAGCTAATATCGTCTGATTCCGATATGTTCACCGATATATCGTGCATCCCTAATCAAAGCAAAAAAAAGTAGATGTTCCAAATGTCATTGAAGTACCTCAGTAAAATAGAACACACAGTACTAGTGGCGGACTGCCCAACTGGCATGACAGGCAAATGCAAGATGGGTTGGTCTATTTTTAGCGCAGTGGGTTTGTCTAACTTGGTTTTATTGCACAAAATTATAATTATCTGGCTAGTAATGGAGGCCTCAAGGGGGAAAAAAAATTTCTGGTGTGGTGGCCTCAAGGGGGGGAAAAAATGTACTTGTGTTAGAAACACCAGGGCCGATTTCTGGTCCCAGTCCGCCCCTGCACCGTACAATGACAAGCCCTTTCAGTGCTTTGATACCAAGCCAAGACACAAATTAGAATTGCCATTGTCAAAACCTGTTTCCAATGACAACTGTGCCTCTTGTGGCTTCCATCGATACCTACAAGGTCAGAGCTAAATTACAATCTAGTCATAATTGAAAGGACTGGGCATGCGGGGCAGGAGTCAGTTTTGGCCTGGGTCTACTCTGACTAATCACAGATTCATTGACTGAAAGATCCTGCTGGCTCAGCAGCAACTCATATCAGCTGTAATAATACTGTATTGTGTCACAGTCCTCCTTGGGTATGAATGAGCATGCTGATCAAGTTTACTCTGAAAAATGCATGTCGATTACAATCTGAAAGTGAAACAATCCAAGATGTTATCAAGAGTGTAAATAATTGATCTGTACACAAGATTACAACAGAGGATATGAGTTTAAACTGTTAGTAAACATGGCTTGGTGATTAATGAAAATGATTACAAATGGAGATTAGAATGCAATATTATCAACATGTTTCTCAATTGAAGGCTTTGCCTGACTTGCTAGTCCTCCCACTGCGCAGGTTTTAATTGCAGTGATCCTATGGGCTGTCTTTGTGAGCAGCGCTGTTTTAGGAGGGATTTGAAATACATGTTGATTACACTCATCAGCATGCAATCAGGGCGATGTGAGCTCTGCTGCTCTAGACAGCTGTTTATTTGCATCGTAGGAGGGGGCTGTGCTTCATGTTATTAGTGGAACTGCAGTGAGAAGGGCAGGGAGCTTGTCAAGACCACCCTGTCATGCCCCAGCTGGCCCTGTGGTGCAGCTCCGTGACCAGACCAAAATCAGGCTGAGCCATGTGGTGGAGCAAGACTAGTCCTGGCTGAGGAGCTTCAGGGTGTTGTAGGGTTTAGCTGAGGATCAGACACTGCTGCCTTCTCTGCCTTGCAGCAGCACAGCTATTTGATCATCTGTTTTTTGTCTAAATAAATCACATCAGAGGGGTGGATGGATGCATAACACAAGTACAAACCATGGGCTTATAAAATCTGCTGTGGAAACAAACTGCTGTCCATAGACTTCCCAACCTCCCAGGAGGGGGTGAGGAATGGATATATTAAAGGGAGTACTGCATAATGAAGTAGTGCCGGCTTCTATTCTTGGGCACTATCGCGCGTGTGTGTGTAAGTGTATTAATATGGAGAAGAAAGGACTTGGGAGGGTCTTCGTTCCATAGACAGGATGATGATACTGAACTAACCAACTTCAAATATGAGCTCAAGTAAAACATATACACACACACCTATTCTAGGTCATCCTATTACGTAGTGGGGTTAATAAACAGCACTCAACTTCACTGTAGTGAATATCTTGGATCATGCCATTCTCTGATAATTATTTGTATTTAGGTTTCTAGTCCAGTCAGGTTTCCAGAGTAGAGATTGATCATTACAGAATATCCATTGCCCAACGAAGTAGATGGGTATTTTCAAATGGACCAATGGAAAGGCATGACCAATGACAATGGTTGGGCATACTCTTAGACTAGCTGTTCAAGTTCAGCATTAGTCACTAATACATTATTAGTGCACATAATGCAGACAATTCGATATTCACAGAAAGGTTGTTTGCATTAGATAATGAACAGGCAAAGAGAGATGAGTAAAGGTGTAGACCTGTGGTTAACAGGTCAATCACGATCAATGTCGATCTCGAAGGCATTCCTTGTCAATCACCAAATATTTATGTTAAAAAAAAACAACGATAAAGCCTTGCGTTCCCATTTTTTCTTCTTTTTTTTTCTTCAAGTTGTTGGCAGTAGGTGCTCTTGAGTCAGCAACCCTAGTGCCGGGAAGGCATTGTTCCCATTTTTAACCATTTCACGTGTCTGATGGTAGAAGTCCGCCTACCCGGCAAGCCCAGAGAGCAAATCAAATGCACCTAAAGGCCCAGCGCTGGCCAATCAGATAGATCACCATGTCTGTTTATACTGTGAGATTTCAAAAATGTAAAACCATGTCTCGAGAGAGACTCAATGAATACAGCAAAGAGCTGCTGTTTTTAAATCAGTAAGTTCATGTTAAGTTGTTACTCAGCATGGTCAACACTTCGTTCAACACTGTTATAAGCCATAAAGTGTGTGATCTCCCTACTTCCACTCACAATACAACCAGCACTTTTTAATTTATTTTTTATTTCACCTTTATTTAACCAGGTAAGCTAGTTGAGAACAAGTTCTCATTTACAACTGCGACCTGACCAAGATAAAGCAAAGCAATGTGACAGAAACAACAATAGAGTTACACAGAATAAACAAGCGTACAGTCAACACAAAAAAAAGAAAGTCTATATACAGTGTGTGCAAATGACATGAGGTATAAATAGGCCATTGTAGCAAAGTAATTACAATTTAGCAGATTAACACTGGAGTGATAGATGAGCAGATGATGGTGTGTAAGTAGTGATACTGGTGTGCCAAAGAGCAGCAAGGTATATAAAAACAATATGGGGATGAGATAGGTAGATTGGGTGGGCTATTTTCAGATGGACTATGTACAGCTGCAGCGATCAGTTAGCTGATATTTAAAGTTAGTGAGGGAAATAAGTCTCTAGCTTTGTTCCAGTCACTGGCATCAGAGAACTGGAAGGAAAGGCGGCCAAATGAGGTGTTGGCTATGGGGATGACCAGTGAGATATACCTGCTGCAGCGCGTGCTATGGGTGGGTGTTGTTATCGTGACCAGTGAGCTGAGATAAAGGCGGAGCATTACCTAGCATAGACTTGTACAGATGTATATAGAATAGTGTCGTCTGCATAGAGGTGGATCAGGGAATCACCCACAGCAAGAGCGACATCGTTGATATATACAATATATACACTGCAGCTGTATGAATGACTACAGAAAAGTGTTCCGATAAACTGCCGTTGTTATTATTAGCGGCTTGTCTTTTTTCATATCAAGGAATATTTCACTTTCTCTGGTCATAGGAGTAACATGAATTGGTGAATTTTTTGTATTGATTAATGTTGCATAGGCTTACGTTTTTTAAGTGATGTTTAAAAAGGACTGAGGGGTCTCTGCTTGCATTTTGACTCAGTGATCTTGACCCAGAAAACAACATGAAAGATGTAAAAATAACTCATGTGAATATAGCATATGCAGTTTAGACTATTTGCAGAGCAATCTTGATCTCGTTATCTCCAATGTGATCCAATTGAGTAAAGGCACGACTGAAATGTGTCTAATGTGCATTTTTCTCACCATTGTTCATTTGCCTGAGCATTATGCAATGGTGACCGATTGCAAGTAAAGAAGCCTGACAGCATACTGTTAGGAGTGTGGGCTGCCCCAACAAAGTCACACATTGTCTGTGACCGTCTGCTAAACAAGACCAGCTCTTTCTTTTCAAAGCCCAACGTTCTCAAAATATTTGTTGCGGACAGAAAATCACATGTTGCCTTGAATGCTCTCTGTCCTAATGTCTGAGAAATAAGACAGAAGTGGGAGGAAGGCCCAAATTGTTCATCTCAGATTCTGCTGCCTCATGTCCTCCAATCAAAGAGGCAGGGTAGGAAATGCTTCAGCACTTTTCCCAGGCCAGCAGAGAGAGAGAGGGGAGAGTGAGACTCCATTAACCACCAAACAGACTAGAGGTAGACTGAGGCCAAGAAGCACAGGCCTTCAGCATGACCAGATGTCAGGCCAAAGCCATTGGGCAGGAGTGTTACAGATAACATAGTACAGACACCTCTCAGACTTTCATAGCTTCTCCTCTCAGCAGAGGTAACACACTGGAAATTGTATTTTTTTTAACCTTTATTTAACTAGGCAAGTCCGTAAAGAACAAATTCTTATTTTCAATGATGGCCTAGGAACAGTGGGTTAACTGCCTTGTTCAGGGGCAGAACAAAAAGAGTATTACCTTGTCAGCTCAGGGATTCAACGTACTAACCACTAGGCTACCTGCCGCCCCAACTAGCTGGAGCTCAAAATCCCATAGGCAGCTAAACTTCACAGCGTCAGTCAGATTCAGATTCCCAAGGCTATTTTAGATAGACTTTGTGCAAACTTAAATCTATAGACAATTGACCATACGCTAAACCCCGCCTCAGAATTTTGGGCAACCAATCGCAGCGCTCCAATCGAGTCCGATAGCTCCGACAAGCTCATGTTTAAAATCACATGAAACTGGAAAATTCAGCCAAAACTCTGTCGTTCACGCAATGGAAAGGTCAAATGCTTTATTCTAAAAATGTAAAGAGAGTGGGCAACATGGAGAAACAAAATTGTGCAGTTTGAGGCTAGAGGCAGAAAGTGATAAGGGCGCTGGAGATAGGGGTGGGGGCTAGTGGGTCTGGGCAGGTGTGATATAGTCATGTGTGTATGATGTAGTCGTTTGTATGTCTATGTTTTTTATTGTTAATAAAAGATTAAATCTTATAAATCGCATGAATTTTTTATGGATAAATAATTGAGCAGTGCACCAGCAGGACTTGCTACTCTGATTCCTGAAATGCAGAGCCTGTTGGGGGTATTTTTTAAATCCAAAATGATACTTTTGTTACATTGTTTGCTTGCTGGTTAGCTAGCTCTCAGTCTCATTAACCACCAAGCATTGCTAGCTAGCTACTTACTATAACTTGCTTTTTCAAAATGTAAGTTAACTAGCTAAGTTAGCAATGTTATGAATACAACTCCCATCTGCTGTCGACATCAGGATATGATTTGAAACCTCTAGCTCCAAAAGTGGTTGTAGCTTTGACTGCATGCTGACAGTGAATTAAGACCCATTCACATTGTAATGACAGTCCACCACAACATACCCAAGTCTCCCGACTAGCAAGGGGTAGTCTGCATTTAATTTAATTGGGTATTAGAAACACAGTTTGAGATCATTGTGAGGGGATTCCGCCAGTGGTTGAATGGGAAATTGGGCTTCCGGGAAAATGTTGCCCGAGGCCGCAACAGTAATCAAGGGGGACAGGGCTGTGCAAAGGGTCAATTGTTGAGATGGAGCTCCAAGCATGGATTCCCTTTTTCAATTGATAGATTAGTTTGGTCCGTTCATTAGTACCTGACATTCTATCGTAAGACCACCTCATTAAAGGATTTTATTGGCTTTAATAAATCGCTCCTCATTGCCATTAAAAACCACAACCATCTCCTTGGAGAATTGAGCTATAGCCATCAAGCATATAGATGAATAGGGGAGGCTTTGGTTAATGAAACACCCAGTGAAGAGTACATTTCAACAAGCAGGCTGATAGTAATTAGATCACTGACGTTAAAAGAAGCTCAGTCTCAGGGAGAGTTGATGAGTCAGTGGAGTGGTGACAGTCACAGTCTGTCACTCAGTGTCACGTCTGCCCTCTCCTCTCTCCCTCTGTGATCCATCAACACATTTAATTAACAGATGGTTGGTTTCCATTTGGTCAATTGCGAAACGAGTGACTTCCTCCCTCGAGTCACTCTCCCACATGGCTCCAAAAGGCTGACACAGCTCCTCGTCCCACTTGCGCTAAATCACTTGCCAGGAACTGAGGGGCATATTCATTCACCAACACCTCGTGAGCCAGAGAGCTCACCTCGATGCGTCGAGTGGCATGCTACAACTGCCTGTTCAGGTGTGTGGGCTCCAATTTCACTCTGTGCAGGTCTGATAGAGTTCCATGTGCTGTGGGCGGAATTATTGAGTCTCTCTATTCCAGTCCTGTATTAGACTCCTCAGGCCAAGTGAAGTGCACTGCAGAGTGCATTAGGGAGTAGATATAGTGGAAGTATTCCGGAGAGCCTGCCCACTCCACATCAACCCACTGAGGTACAGAGGCACCAACAAAGGGAAACTATTCTGCATTTAGGCATCCCATTGGGAAATATAATTTTAACTGTCTATAATGGGACGACATAATGAAATGAGGGGAATCTAAGGCACACTGTGATACTTAGTCATTTGCATAAACAGAAGTTTGAGTGACAGAGAAATCCATTACGCAGTCCACCCTCTCACATTTCAAATCCTCTTCCTATTCCAGGGTCAATCATTCTAAGTTAATCCTATTTAGTGAAATGGACTGGGCTGTGTCTATCTGAGAGGGCTGCAAATACAATCATTTCACATGGCTATAGCAGTGGTATGTGAAAGAAATAGGATTAGGCCAAGATGCACAGGGCTAAATTAAAATCTTAAAATGCCAAATGTCACATGATTACACTTTCAATGAATTCTCTCATCAACAGCCAATCAAAGGGAATGGTGAGTGGTTTAGAATAGGAGATCTCATGAATGTGATGCACTGTCGTAGAATGTATACAACAGTAAATGTTCAATATAAAACTCTCAATCATATAGGACATTTGTCCCCCTTAAGTGCCATAGACCTTTTAATGCAGAGCAACAGCAATTTATAATATAGTGGTGAGAAATTTCTCTCAGGGTAGAATATGGCTTCAAACCAGATATGTGAGAAGTTATTAGCCCACATCTACCCCAATGCCATAAGACTGCTGTACAGAAGTGGCGACCTCGACATATTACCTCAAATCACCCCAACTACCTTGACCCCAGTACACTGACTCATTACCGACACTCCTTGTATATAGCCTCATTGTTATTTTATTATGTTATTGCTTTACTATTTTCTTTTTATCCATTTGTTAAAATGTTCTCACTTTTTAAACTGCATTGTTGGGAAAGGGGTCGTAATAGAGCATTTCTCAGTAAAGTCTACACTTGCTGTATTCAGCGCATGTACAAATAAAATGTGATTTGATTTTGTAGCCTACTAGCCTTGAACATGCACATGATGCACGTGGCCTCAAGCTACACAAAAATCACAGCAACCCTATCACACACCGTTCCTAACAGGAGTCTATGATAAATCACACAGACAGCTGTAATGGTGTGCTGTGGCATGGCTTTGCGTGCTGCGCGCAGTCAGAGCGTCCCAGGCCCCAGCACACTCCTTCACCCCCACAGCTGCTAAACATAGAGGACAATAGCAGGCTGACACACAAAACACTTTCCAAAAGTACTCCCGTCAGCGTAACTCTAATGCGAATGTGAAGGATACAGTTGGCACATTCCACTGTACAGGCAGAGGGATGTCCTGGCATCCCCAATCATCAGAGAGAGAGCCTGATGATCAACAACCATTGTTCAGCAGAGTTCCAGGTGGATGGGTTTTAAACTTTTGGGACTATTCCATTAGGTGCCATCGTGTCAGACTCGCTAAGTTAAGCACAACCTTTAAAGCTTTTTTGGAAAGATATCAAATACTATATTTTAAAAATATATACGCAACACGTAAAGTGTTAGCCCCATATACACAAACTGCTTATTTCTCAAATTCTTTGAACATTTGTTTACATCCCTGTTAGTGAGCATTTCTCCTTTGCCAAGATAATCCATCCAACTGACAGGTGTGGCATATCAAAAATCATGATCATTACACAGGTGCATCTTGTACTTGGGACAATAAAAGGCCACTTTAAAATGTGCTGTTGTCAAACAATGCCACAGATGTCTCACGTTGAGGGAGAGCGCAATTGGAATGCTTACAGCAGGAATGTTCACAAGAGCTATTGCCAGAGAACTGAATGTTAATTTCTCTATCATAAGCCGCCTCAGTGGTTTTAGAGAATTTGGCAGTACGTTCAACCGGCCTCACAACCGCAGACCACGTGTAACCATGCCAGTCTAGGACCTCCACATCCGGCTTGTTTACCATGCGGGATCATCTGAGACAAGCCACTAAGGCAAATTGTCAGGAACCGTCTCAGGGAAGCTCATCTGCGTGCTCATCGTCCTCACCACAGTCTTGACATGACTGCAGATCGGCGTTGTAACCGACTTCAGTGGGAAAATGCTCACTCTCATGCTGGAGAAGTGTGCTCTTCACGGATGAATCCCGGTTTCAAACGTACCGAGCAGATAGGGAGACAGCATTTATGGCGTTGTGTGGGGGAGCAGTTTGCTGATGTCAACATTGTGAACAGAGTGGCAGTGGGGTTATGGTATGGACAGACAAGCTGCGGACAATGAACACAATTACATTTTATCGATGGCAATTTGAATGCATAGAGATACCGTGACGAGATCTTGAGGTCCATTGTCATGCCATTTATCAGCCGCCATCACGTTTCGGCATGATAATACACAGCCCAATGTCGCAAGGATCTGTAAACAATTCCTGGAAGCTGAAAATGTCCCAGTTCTCCAATGGCCTATTGGCCTGCACTGTTAAGTAGGGATAAAACAGATGTGTGCGCCCTGTCTCTCTGAGCTTTAATTGGAGCAGGCAGCTAGCCTTGGAAACAGATGCGCGTGCTTGTGAATAATCAATCTGAGACATTGTCTCTCTTATGGACATTGTGGGACACTAATTAGCCGGCTACGCACTCAGAAGGAGGGGGGCGATATTGATGAGGCACCAAGACCACAGGTAGCCTTAATATTAACACTAGCAGTACATTCATTATGTGGTGTATCCGCATCCAGGTTGAAAAAGCCTGACCATCACCACCACACACACACACTTGGGAAGTAGTCCGCACTCCACAGTTGAGTCATCAAGTTCATCAGCTCCATAGTTTCCATTAACCCTGGCCTACGGTAGGTAGTTAGGCAAGTAGGATTGGATTCTAATAAAACATGCAGTCACAACACAGCACTAAGCTGCTTAAACTTCACTCCTCTGGAGTCCTTTTCCAACAGCCAGCTCCATAGGCCTGACCCCTCGGAGTAACTGTGCTTTATTGCTGCAGACTAAATGCCATTTCATGACAGCTGACAGGAAGCGACCAGATCCTTCCCAGCAAGCTGACTTCCCAGAACCCACTGGGGCAACAGAAAGGCCATCACCTGTCAGATGTGTTCTGAGATGAACATGCATGCAGTGCGCTGGGCCAGGGAGCTCAACCTTTAGAGGTGTTATGCCTCATGCATCACAAAGAGCCATGGGGTTTTATGGAGATGGACAACCGTGCTCTGCAAAGCCATAAAAAAAACAGGCATACACCACCCCAGTGGACAAATGACAAAAGCCATGCAGGGAAGCAAAAACAGTACTCAGACTACTGTATATTTCTCGAAGTGCCTACCATCGCTCCCCGTCATTCCTACCATCGCTCCCCGTCATTCCTACCGTCACGTCCCATCATTCCCAATCAGGTGGTTCTGGATGAGGGATCCCTTTACAGATCCAACGCAGATATTTTTTATCTCAATATCAAATCATTTATGGGTAACAACTCAGTTTTCAATGAAAATGGCAAAAAATACCTTCTTAGCAGAGAGACATTTCTCAAGCAAGAAATGTGTTAGCACTGTCTGGGAGTGGGGAGGGTAAGACGGAAAATGTGCTATTATTGGAAGAGGCTTCGAACCCTTATTGGTCTATTATCTAATTTAACGCATGTTGATGTCACCATGGAAGGCCAAAACTCCAGAGCACCAAATCAGGCTGAAATGTCAGGCCGTCTTTTCACAGTATTATTCCAACCTCAGTGTGAATATACAGTGCCAGTCAAAAGATTGGACACCCCTACTCATTCAAAGGTTTTTCTTTATTTTTTACTATTTTCTACATTGCAGAATAATAGAAGACATCAAAATGATGAAATAACATATGTAATCATGTAGTAATCAACAATATATTTGAGATTCTTCGAAGCAGCCACCCTTTGCCTTAATGACAGCTTTGCATACTCTTAGCATTCTCAACCAGCTTCATGAGGTAGTCACCTGGAATGCATTTCAATTAAAAGGTGTGCCTTGCTAAAAGTTAAATTGTGGACTTTCCTTCTTAATGCGTTTGAGCCAATCAGTTGTGTTGTGACTAGGTAGGGGTGTTATACAGAAGATAACCCTATTTGGTAAAATACCAAGTCCATATTATGGCAAGAACAGCTCAAATAAGCAAAGAGAAATGACAGTCCATCATTCATTACTTTAAGACATGAAGGTCAGTCAATCTGTAAAATTTCAAGAACTTTGAAAGTTTCTTCAAGTGCAGTTGCAAAAACCATCAAGCGCTATGATTTAACTGGCTCTCCTGAGGACCGCCACAGGAAAGGAAGACCCATAGTTACCTCTGCTGCAGAGGATAAATCCAAGTTCATTCTTGGGGCAGCAGGTAGCCTAGTGGTTAAAGCATTTGGCCAGTAACCGAAAGGTTGCTGGATCGAATCCCCGAGCTGACAAGGAAAAATCTGTCGTTCCGCCCCTGAACAAGGCAATTAACCCACTGTTCCTCAGTAGGCCATCACTGTAAATTATAATTTGTTCTCAACACCTCTTAGAGTGGAAATCTCGCTAGCAGGATCAAATTCGACAACATCCGGTGAAATCGGAGCATGTCCAATACAAAATCGTAATATTAAACATTCATGAAAATACATGTATCCTACATAATTTAAAAGCTTAACTTCTTGTTAATCCACTTTGTCAGATCTCAAAAAAGGCTTTACGGCGAAAGTATACCATGCGATTATCTGAGGACAACGCCCCACACACAAAGGTATTAAACATTTTCCAAACCAGCACAGGTGTCATAAGTCAGAAGTAGCGATACAATAAATCACTTACCTTTGAAGATCTTCCTCTGTTTGCAATCCCAAGGGTCCCAGCTACATAACAAATGGTTGTTTTGTTCGATAAAGTCCTTCATAACCCAAAAAAGACAGTTTAGTTGGCATGCTTGATTCAGTAATCCACTCGTTTCCCCCGTTCAAAATGCATACAAAGGAATCCTGAAAGTTACCAATAAACTTCATCAAAATAAGTCAAACAACGTTAATCAATCCTCAGGTACCCTAATATGTAAATAAACAATACAATTTAAGACGGAGAATAGTATGTTCATTACCGGAGATAAATAACGAAGTGCGCGCCCTCATCCATGCGTGCCACAATACTACAGTCAAAAATGGGAGCCACCTAGAAAAACTACAAATTCTAGCTCATTTTTCAAAAAACAAGCCTGAAACTATCTAAAGACTGTTGACATCTAGTGGAAGCCATAGCAACTGCAATCTATCTGGGTGGTATTCCTTTGCTTTTCCCATAAACGAGGATTTGGATGGGCAGACACCTCAAAAAAACTTCATTTTTTATTTATTTAACTGCACCTCAGATTGAAGCATTTATTTGGGCTGCAGAGTTCAAGATAAACATCTCAAAATCAACTGTTCAGAGGAGTCAAGCCTTCATGGTCGAATTGCTGCGAAGAAACCACTAGGAAAGGACCAATAATAATAATAAGAGGAAGAAAGACTTGCTTGGGCCAATAAACACAAGCAATGGACATTAGACCTATGGAAATCTGTACATTAGTCTGATGAGTCCAAATTTGAGATTTTTGGTTCCAACAGCCGTGTCTTTGAGACGCAGAGTAGGAGAACGGATGATCTCCACGTGTGGTTCCCACCGTGAAGCATGGAGGAGGAGCGATGTTTTTTGCTGGTGACACTGTCAGTGATTTATTTAGAATTTAAGGCACACTTAACCAGCATGGCTACCACAGAATTCCGCAGCAATACGCCATCCTATCTGGTTTGCGCTCAGTGGGACTATCATTTGTTTTCCAACAGGATAATAACCCAACACACCTCCAGGTTGAGAAGGAGTGATGGGATGCTGCATCAGATGACCTGGCTTCCACAATCATCTGAACCAATTGAGATGGTTTGGGATGAGTTGGACCGCAGAGTGAAGGAAAAGCAGCCAACAAGTGCTCAGCATATGTGGGAATTCCTTCAAGACTGCTGCATTCCAGGTGAAGCTGGTTGAGAGAATGCCAAGAGTGTGCAAAGCTGTCATCAAGGCAAAGGGTGGCTATTTTGAAGAATCTAAAATATATTTTGATTTGTTTAACACTTTTTCGGTTACTACATGTCATAGTTTTGATATCTTCACTAATATTCTACAACGTAGAAAACAGTAAAAGAAAAGTAAAACACTTGAATGAGTAGGAATCCAAACTTTTGACTAGTACTGTATATATATGAAAACATAGGAAAATCACATTTATGACTGAATTGTGGTTGACTCAAGTTTTTGTCCTTCAAAACACACAATCACCTGGATGAATATAGATGTTATGTAAGCACACAAGACCGGTGGCATGGCAGTTCAAGGTACATTGACTCTTGGATTTCTATACCCCACGACACTGGGTTAAAACAACAAACCAGAGTTTTCAACAACAGCTTGTAAAGAAACACGGCTGCCAGAACATTTTGGCCTCTGTTGGAGAGGCCCATTAAAAAAAGAAGTTGCATAATATGTCCTAACGGATCTGTCAACACGTATATTCTGCACATTTCAACAGGCACTAGAGTAGTTTTTATTGATTCTGATCAAGACCTTACAGCTACCATTAGGTGAACCAACAAGGCATATTCTATTCCACCTGAGATGTTGAGCAAGATAGTCATAGATATCTAGTAGTACTAAGTCATTTCACTCAATGTGCATGCCCAGAAGAAAGAACAGAGCAATAAGAGCTTAAAGAGCTGTGTGCACTGTAAAGAATGAGTGACAAGTCGAATACAGTTAGTAGTTTCTCCCTGTGGCTTGCTGCCTGGCATATTGAAGGCAGGCAAACAGGCTGCTGCCTTTAATATGCCAGCAGCAGATGAGTCATGCATCAACTCAAACTGTAACAGGAAGGCTTGGAGTATAGGGAAATAAAGCATCCCAGTCAGGCCTGTTGAGACAAGGGATAGCTGGCTACCAGAGAGACACCAGTAGAAAGCATGCCTCTATGCCAGGGCCTGTGAGACCAGGGCTAGCGAGCTACTACCAGAAGCATCAGGGAAGTAGAGTTTACCCCCTACCTCACAGCAAACTATTCACCACCACTGCTCCCCATAGTCCCTATCCACACAAGCACAGAGGAGCCAGGGAACATTCTTCAAAGCTCTGCCGAGGGAGGGGTCGACTTTGTGGGTAAAAGAAAACAACCAGAGGAATTGAGTGAATTGAAGCTTTTTCACCGACTGCAGTGCTTATGAAACACCTTTCTAGGAAGACTTCAGCCGGCAAGTTCTCAAAAGTCTTACTTACACAAAGGCTAGGCTTGGGCGGAATATCGATCTTATCCAAGATGGCATAGCAGTCAGACATCTTTGTCCTTCGTCTTGTCCCATGTATATATCTTTTTATATATTTTTCTTCGCTTATCTTTTTATATTTTTTTAAAACCTCAACTTCAAAATACTCTCCTGCAACCCGCCTCACCCAGTATGGTGTGGATCTGTTTTTTCTAAATTATTTTTATTTACCTCGGAACCAGAATCCCCCAACAGAAGCTAGCCAGCTCAGTAGCTACTAGCTAGTAGTCAGCTAACCACTGCTAGCGGTCATCAGCTAACCTGTAGCTCGGAAAGCTCTTGCGAGTTTGTACAATGCGACTCAAACCAGAGCATACTGTACCCATTTTCTCCCTATATCCCCGGAATCCTACCGCAAGCTCTGAACCTTTTCACCTGGATCACCACAGCTAGCTAGCTGCAATCAGAGTGACTACTCCTGGCTAACGTCTGTCCCGAAGCAAGCACCAATTAGCCTGGAGCTAGCTCATGCTAGGCCCATTCTCCCAGCGAGCTGAAGAGGCCCATCAGTCACTCCTGGGCTACAATACCCGGACCCCTTCCACTGCCGGTATGGGGCACGGAAACCCGCCGATCCTTCACGACTGGATTACCGATGTAACCTGCTCGACGGGGTACTCAACTGGCCCCCTGAATGCCAATCTGCTAGCCTGCTAGCTGCGGCCCGCTAGCTGCTAGCCATGGCCCGCTAGCTGTCTAGAGAATATTGGACTGTTAGCTGAATAGATCCATCGGCCAATTTCTTGGGCCACTATACCAATTGGTCTTGGACCCCTCTGCTACTCGGAACCCTACTAATCCATCACAACTGGTCTATCGACGTCCCCGCACGCAGAGGCTAAAACAGGCTTTCCTCCGTCGCGACGTGCATCTAAGGCCCTTCTACTAGACCCGGCCTGCTAGCTGTCTGAATCGCCGTATCTCCAGCCAGCCCAATCACTCACTGGACCCCTATGATCACTCGGCTACGCATGCCGCTCTCTAATATCAATATGCCTTGTCCATTACTGTCCTGGTTAGTGATTGTCTTATTTTACTGTAGAGCCTCTAGCCCTGCTCAATATGCCTTAACCAACCATTTAGTTCCACCTACCACATATGCGGTAACATCACCTAGCTTAAACATCGCTAAAGACAATATCTCTCTCATAATTACTCAATGACTAGGTTTATCTCCAATGTACTCACATCCTACCATACCTCTGTCTGTACATTATGCCTTAAATCTATTCTATTGCACCCAGAAACCTGCTCCTTTTACGCTCTGTTCTAAACATACTAGACGACCAGTTCTGATAGCCTTTAGCCGTACCTTTATCCTACTCCTCGTCTGTTCCTCTGGTGATGTCGAGGTTATCCAGGCCCTGCAGTGCCTACCTCCACTCCTGCTCCCCAGGTGCTCTCATTTGTTGACTTCTGTAACCGTAACAGCCTTGGTTTCATACATGTTAACACTAGAAACGTCCTCCCTAAGTTTTTTTAAATTCACTGCTTTAGCACACTCTGCCAACCCAGATGTCCTAGCCATGTCCGAATCCTGGCGTAGGAAGACCACCAAAAACTCTGAAATTTCCATCCCTAACTACAACATTTTCCGACAAGATAGAACTGCCAAAGGGGGCGGTGTTGCAATCTACTGCAGAGATAGCCTGCAGAGTTCTTACTATCCAAGTCTGTACCCAAACAATTTGAGCTTCTACTTTTAAAATCCACCTTTCCAGAAACAAGTCTCTGACCGTTGCCGCTTGCTATAGACCACCCTCTACCCCCAGCTGTGCCCTGGACACCATATGTGAATTGATTGCCCTGCATCTATCGTCAAAGCTCATGCTGTTAGGTGGCCTAAACTGGGACATGCTTAACACCCCGGCCATCCTACAATCTAAGCTTGATGACCTCAATTTCACACAAATTATCAATGAACCCACCAGGTACACCCCAAATCCATAAACACGGGCACCCTCATAGATATCATCCTAACTAACTTGCCCTCCAAACACATCTCTGCTGTTTTCAACCAAGATCTCAGCGATCACTGCCTCATTGCCTGCATCCGTAATGGGTCTGCGGTCAAACGACCCAACCCCCATCACGGTCAAACGCTCCCTAAAACACTTCAGCAAGCAGGCCTTTCTAATCGACCTGACCCGGGTATCCTGGAAGGATATTGACCTCATCCCGTCAGTAGAGGATGCCTGGTTATTCTTTTTAAAAAGTGCCTTCCTCACCATCTTAAATAAGCATGCCCCGTTTAAAAAAAATGTTGAACCAGGAACAGATATAGCCCTTGGTTCTCTCCAGTCCTGACTGCCCTTGACCAGCACAAAAACACCCTGTGGCGTTCTGCATTAGCATCGAATAGCCCCTGTGATAAGCAACTTTTCAGGGAAGTTATGAACCAATATACACAGCCAGTTAGGAAAGCTAAGGCTAGCTTTTTCAAGAAGAAATTTGCATCCTGTAGCACAATTTCAAAAAAGTTCTGGGACACTAAAGTCTATGGAGAATAAGAGCACCACCTTCCAGCTAAACTGAGGCTAGGAAACATTGTCACCACCGGTAAATCCACTATAATTGAGAATTTCAATAAGCATTTTTCTACGGCTGGCCATGATTTCCACCCGTTTACCCCTACCCTGATCAACAGTCCTGCATCCCCCACAGAAACTCCCCCAAACCTCCCCCATTTTTCCTTCATCCAAATCCAGATAGCTGATGTTCTGAAAGAGCTGCAAAATCTGGACCCTTACAAATCAGCCGGGCTAGACAATCTGGACGCTCTCTTTCTAAAATGATCTGCGAAAATTGTTGCACCCCTATTGCTAGCCTGTTCAACCTCTCTTTCGTATCGTCTGAGATTCCCAAAGATTGGAAAGCTGCTGCGATCATCCCCTTCTTCAAAGGGGGATGCACTCTAGACCCAAACAGACCTATATCTATCCTACCCTGCCTTTCTAAGGTCTTCGAAAGCCAAGTTAACAAACAGATTACCGACCATTCCGAATCCCACTGTACCTTCTCCGCTATGCAATCCGGTTTCAGAGCTGGTCATGGGTGCACTTCAGCCATGCTCAAGGTCCTAAACGATATCATAACCGACATCGATAATAGACATTGCTGTGCAGCCGTATTCATCGACCTGGCCAAGGCTTTTGACTCTGTCAATCACCACATTCTTATTGGCAGACTCAACAGCCTTGGTTTCTCAAATGATTGCCTCGTTCACCAACTACTTCTCTGATAGAGTTCAGTGTGTCAAATGGGAGGGCCTGTTGTCCGGACCTCTGGCAGTCTCTATTTGATCCACCTGTACACAGACGACACCATTCTGTATACTTCTGGCCCTTCTTTGGACACCTCCAGACGAGCTTCAATGCCATTAAACTCTCCTTCCGTGACCTCCAACTGCTCTTAAGTGCAAGTAAAACTAAATGCATGCTCTTCAAGCGATCGCTGCCAGCACCTGCCCGCCCGTCCAGCATCACTACTCTGGACGGTCCTGACTTAGAATATGTGAACAACTACAAATACCTAGGTGTTTGGCTAGACTGTAAACTCTCCTTTCAGACTCACTTTAAGCATCTCCAATCCAAAATTAAATCTAGAATCAGCTTCCTATTTCGCAACAAAGCATCCTTCACTCATGCTGCCAAACATACCATCGTAAAACTGACCATCCTACCGATCCTCGACATTGGCGATGTCATCTACAAAATAGCCTCAAACACTCTACTCAGCAAATTGGATGCAGTCTATCACAGTGCCATCCGTTTTGTCACCAAAGCCCCATATACTAACCACCACTGCAACCTGTACACTCTCGTTGGCTGGCCCTCGCTTCATACTTGTCGCCAAACCCACTGGCTCCAGGTCATGTACAAGTCTTTGCTAGGTAAGGCCCTGCCTTATCTCAGCTCACTGGTCACCATAGCCAGCACCCACCCGTAGCACACGCTCCAGCAGGTATATCTCACTGGTCACCCCCAAAGCCAATTCCTCCTTTGGCCGCCTTTCCTTCCAGTGCTCTGCTGCCAAAGACTGGAACAAACTGCAAAAATCACTGAAGCTGGAGACTCATATCTACCTCACTAGCTTTAAGCACCAGCAATCAGAGCAGCTCACAGATCACTGCACATCGCTCATCTGTAAATAGCCCATCCCCATACTGCATTTATCTTGCTCCTTTGCACCCCAGTATCTCTACTTGCACATTCATCTTCTGCACATCTACCATTCCAGTGTTTAATTGCTATATTGTAATTACTTAGACACCATGGCCTATTTATTGCCTTACCTCCCTTATCCTACCTCATTTGCACACACTGTATATAGAATTGTTCTACTGTATGTTTGTTTATTCCATGTGTAACTGTGTTGTATGTGTCGAACTGCTTGCTTTATCTTCGCCAGGTCACAGTTGTAAATGAGAACATGTTCTGAACTAGCCTACCTGGTTAAATGAAGGTGAAATAAATAAAATTAGTGTATACTGGGGTATTTGGAAAAAGCCATAAGATGGTTGTTGTGCATTTGGTTTGCTAATTTAGTAGCTAAACTCTGCAAAAAAGGAAACGTCCCTTTTTCAGGACCCTGTCTTTCAAAGATAATTCATAAATATCCAAATAACTTCACAGATCTTCATTGTAAAGGGTTTAAACACTGGTTCCTATGCTTGTTCAATGAACCATAAACAATTAATGAACATGCACCTGTGGAACAGTCGTTAGGACACTAACAGCTTGAAGACGGTAGGAAATTAAGGTCACATTTATGATAACTTAAGGACACTAAAGAGGCCTTTCTACTGACTCTGACACCAGCATGACAATGCCACCAGCCTTACTGCTCATTCTGTGTGTAAGGGCTAGAGCCATTCCCCCCAGAAATGTCTGGGAACTTGCAGGTGCTTCATAGTAATGTGACAGATGAAATGAACGCAATGAGAGTGGGGTAACATCTCACAGCAAGAATTGGCAAATCTGGTGCAGTCCTTGAGGATATGCACTGCAGTACTTAATGCAGCTTGTGGCCACACCAGATACTGACTGTTACTTTTGATATTGATCCCCCTTTGTTCAGGGACACATTCAATTTCTGTTAGTCACATGTCGGTGGAACTTGTTCAGTTTATGTCAGTTGTTGAATCTTATGTTCATAAAAATATTTACACATGTTAAGTTTGCTGAAAATAAACGCAGTTGACAGTGAGAGGATGTTTCTTTGTTTGCTGAGCTTAGTTAGCTATCTAGCTAAGTGGTTAGCTTCTTCCAAAATCAAGCATTCACTTGGTAACAGCAGAGAATCCCCTACTGGCTAATATTTGTTTTGTGCGTAGAGCAAACTGAGTAGCATTTGAGTTACTTGTATAGTTTAGGTCAGAAACATTTAGTTAGCATTCTCTATGGGATTATACATGTACTTGTTAGCATCGCTAACCTTCAGATTACAGAGCATCAGTGGACTTTGAAAACCGCTCCCTTTGTGTTCAATGCTGGCATTACTGAATATCCAGGTATGGCACAAGGACGGTATGAAGGGATGACAATCTGGATACCACCCAAGCAGAACAAGGGCGCCTGACGGAATAAGCCCATCTTATCTTGTGATACTGAAGGGTGACATGATGAAACTATAGACACGTTGATCTGTTTACCTTTTGGTGACACACATACCACATTCAATACAAGCATGTGAAATACAAGCAAGGTTGACAGAGTGGTGGTGGGTAATTATAGTTGAACATGAGTTGATTTTACACTCAGTTACCCAATATTGTTCACCACTGAAAATGTGCAGTGTAGGTCCAACAAGTTGCCAGATATCCATGATCAAATTGGGAACATGAGACTGAGCACTGTCCTTAGTCAAGATAGAACTAATGACCCATTCTAGGCTACTTTAGGAGAACATCTGCAAAACTAGGGCATGTTAGTCTCCATTTTGTACTGGTCTAGACAGATATTATATAAGCAAAATCCTGAAAAATTAAAGATATTCAAATTAAATAATCCCAACAGATCTATGATATGTTGGTACATTCACTGTAACAGCAAGTGAGACATGAAGGAAAGAGAATCTAAAAGGCATTGTCTTTTTGCCAGAAGGTCAGTTTTCCCTTGGCCATAATAACACTGAAGCAAGCAATGAAGAAAAATCTTAATTTCTTAAGATTTACAGTCACTGCGGTTTGCCTCATTAACAGATTCAACATTTGTAAGCACTGAATTTCCCCAGCTCTAAATTCTCAACAGAGATGCTGTACAGCATGAAAGGCAAGGCTGAGACTAAGCCACATTAATCATTCTGAAAAATGGGTCACTGGTAATCTAACATCTAATGGACGTCTAATAACGCTTTGGTATTACAGAGAATGATGGGGGGTGCCAAGGGGTCATTCATTTCAATTAAAATTAGTACAATGAATAAATAAAGGAACAGCTGTCACCCAGCTCATTGGGATCATGATAGAGCACCGGAAAACTGCCAGGACAGGTCAGCATAGGGATCCTGAAGGAGCACCAGAAGCCAGGAGGGGTACAGTAGAACTGGGTCAGATGCCATAAAGAGATCCTCCTCTCATTTATTCATTAGAGAAAAATGATATCTCAGAGGAAGTGCTCAGGCCCAGTCTCCTCTCATGGGCCAAGGAGAGGTGTGATCTGTCGCAGGCAGGACACAGGCAGGGGGAAAAGAGCCGAGTCAGACGGTTGGTAATACTGGGTTATACTGCATCCAGTGTGCATCTGGAATCAGAGCCCGAAGAGAAGGTGATTGATCAGATGATAATAGATTTAGGTAAATATAGCCTTCTCCTTGGGGAGTTAGAGGGAGGCATCACCTGCTGGGGACCCAAAGTATAAGTTACAACAGGTGTCCTCATTTATATTGCTGCTGACATACATTCATTTTTTATTTTACATAGGCAGGCAAGGGAGATATGCTGTAATCCAGAATTATGTTCCACAGGTTTTAAAGGATTACATATTAAGATAAAAATGTGAAAAGACACACCATGTAAAGGAGATATTGCTTGGATACACAAGGCAGACTTTTGCATAATCACACACTACTTGGTTTCAAACGGTTTTGTTCTCCTTGATCAAACAGCCAATTAAATCAGACTAGCATCAACAAGCAGTAGCGCTCTTTCAACCTGTCAGGTGGTGATGCATTTCATTGAGTCATGCAGTCTCTGTAACAGTGAGCCTGTCATGTGGGCACAATGTATGTTTGCAGATGCCTCCTCTCAGAGGTGAAAGCCTATGATTAAGGCTACCACAGAAACAGTGGAGGAGAGCAGCGCTAACCAACAGGATGGTGCTTAGAGACCTGATGAGTGGGGTTATAATCAAAAGACAACAGCAGGGGTTGGTTGCCATTAAGCAAAAGTGGCGATGGAGGCCAGGCCAGAGTAGTACAGTTTCCAAGTCACCCACACAACAGTTTAATTGTCCAGAGTAAAGTGCAGCATATTCATTATTCCATGAGGCAACACATGCTAGAACACCCAAAACCACTAATTCCTTAATATTTACAGTTTTAAATAACACTAATATGGGAGAACAACATCATTTGTGAACAAATGTTTCATTTTGGCATTATAATAAGGTTGGCAGCAACATGAAAAATCACTGGAAATCTGTTGCAGCTCAAGTCGACTACAAAATCGACAATGCAATGCTCTCTGGCTAGCTAGCAAACAAACATACCTACACACAAAAATACCAAAGACAATATCACCATGTAACGTAACTAGTTAGCTGTAAAATAGGCTAAACAAACTGCACTATTGATTTAGGAGTCTACAATCTCACCATGTTCAACCTGTAGATCGATGTTCCTCAGAAAGGAGTCTAACATTTGCAACGCAAATATACTTTTGAGTAGAGTGGCCAGACGTCCCCGTTTTCCGGGGACAGTCCCCGTTTTTGGTGGCCTGTCCCTGGCTGGAGCTGTCCCCGGAAATGTCCCCGTTTTTAACTGTGCGTTAAAAACAGACTGCAAAGAGAAATAATATTTTATGTGGTAAGACCGAGCAGCAGAGCCTACCGGTTGGCGTCTCAATCACGTTGTGCTTGTTTTGTTCAGCAGAGGTGGCTGCTCGCTATATAGATGCTTTATAAGGTTTTAAATAGCTAATGTTAGCTAGCATAACCTGTCGACTAAGTTATCTAGCTTGGTTAGCCAGCTACTGTCGTGGTAGCTAGTTAAAAAACGTTCACATGTAAACATGCAGTGGAAGGGCTATTTGAAAATATGATTATATTAAATTAATGCACAATTAATTATGAGAATATTTATTTGTAGATTACAATTTTAATGGTTTGACATTATAAGTAGTGTAAAAATATATTTTGACATTTTCATGGATAACATTAGCATAATGTTTTCTGTTAGAGAGTGGAGAGGAAGAAGAGTGAAAGAGGAGGAAAGTTAGATATTACAGAGCCTGCCAATTTATTATTGCAAACTATTTTTTTGAGATAAAATACAAAAAAATGAGGCAAGCAATGGGAATCTGTTAACCAAAGTATTTTATCTAATAGTGTACTATTTATTATTAAAGATTGGAGAAGGAAAAATTAACCTCCCTGGGATGTGGGACGGTAGCGTCCCACCTCGCCAACAGCCAGTGAAATTGCAGGGCGCCAAATTCAAAACAGAAATCCCATAATTAAAATTCCTCAAACATACAAGCCTCCAGTATTTATGCTGCAGTAGTTTATGTGTCGGGGGGATAGGGTCAGTTTGTTATATCTGGAGTACTTCTCCTGTCCTATTCGGTGTCCTGTGTGAATCTAAGTGTGCGTTCTCTAATTCTCTCCTTCTCTCTTTCTTTCTCTCTCTCGGAGGACCTGAGCCCTAGGATCATGCCCCAGGACTACCTGACATGATGACTCCTTGCTGTCCCCACAGTCCACCTGGCCATGCTGCTGCTCCAGTTTCAACTGGCCTGGGCCCTAGGACCATGTCCCAGGACTACCTGACATGATGACTCCTTGCTGTCCCCAGTCCACCTGGCCATGCTGCTGCTCCAGTTTCAACTGTTCTGCCTTACTATTATTCGACCATGCTGGTCATTTATGAACATTTGAACATCTTGGCCACGTTCTGTTATAATCTCCACCCGGCACAGCCAGAAGAGGACTGGCCACCCCACATATGCTCTCTCTAATTCTCTCTTTCTTTCTCTCTCTCGGAGGACCTGAGCCCTAGGACCGTGCCCCGGGACTACCTGACATGATGACTCCTTGCTGTCCCCAGTCCACCTGACTGTGCTGCTGCTCCAGTTTCAACTGTTCTGCCTTATTATTATTCGACCATGTTCGTCATTTATGAACATCTTGGTCATGTTCTGTTATAATCTCTACCCGGCACAGCCAGAAGAGGACTGGCCACCCCACATAGCCTGGTTCCTCTTTAGGTTTCTTCCTAGGTTTTGGCCTTTCTAGGGAGTTTTTCCTAGCCACCGTGCTTTTACACCTGCATTGTTTGCTGTTTGGGGTTTTAGGCTGGGTTTCTGTACAGCACTTTGAGATATCAGCTGATGTACGAAGGGCTATATAAATAAATGTTATTTGATTTGATTTGATACAAGCATTATACACCATTTTAAAGATAAACTTGTTGTAAATCCAGCCACAGTGTCCGATTTCAAAAAGGCTTTACGACAAAAGCACACCAAACGATTATGTTAGGTCAGCACCTAGTCACAGAAAAACACAGCCATTTTTCCAGCCGAAGAGAGGAGACACAAAAAGCAGAAATGGAGAGAAAATTATTCACTAACATTTGATGATCTTCATCAGATGACACTCATAGGACTTCATGTTACACAATACATGTATGTTTTGTTCGATCAAGTTCATATTTATATCCAAAAATCTCAGTTTACATTGGCGCATTACGTTCAGTAGTTCCAAAACATCCGGTGATTTTGCAGAGAGCCACATCAATTTACAGAAATACTCATAATAAATATTGCTAAAAATATACAAGTGTTATGCATGGAATTTTAGATCCACTTCTCCTTAATGCAACCGCTGTGTCAGATTTTTTTTTAACTTTACGGAAAAAGCAAACCATGCAATAATCTGAGTACGGCGCTCAGACACAAAAACAAGCCATGCAGATACCCGCCATGTTGTGGAGTCAACAGAAGTCAGAAATAGCATTATAAATATTTACTTACCTTTGATGATCATCATAATGCACTCCCAGGAATCCCAGTTCCACAATAAATGTTTGATTTGTTCGATAAAGTCCATCATTTATGTCTAAATACCTCATTTTTGTTTGCATGTTTGGTACACAAATCCAAACTCCGGAGGCGCGGGCAAGTCCAGGCGAAAGTTCATACGAAAAGTCATATTACAGTTCGTAGAAACATGTCAAATGATGTAGAGAATCTATCTTTAGGATGTTATCATAAATCTTCAATAATGTTTCAACCGGAGAATTCCTTTGTCTGTAGAAATGCAATGGAACGCAGCTAACTCTCACGGGAGCGCGCAAGACTGAGCTCATGGCACTCTGCCAGACACCTGACTCAATCAGCTCTCATTCCCCCCTCCTTCACAGTAGAAGCCTCAAACAAGGTGCTAAAGACTGTTGACATCTAGTGGAAGCCGTAGGAAGGGCAATATGACCCCATAGACACTATATTCAATAGGCAATGACTTAAACTACAAACTTCAGATTTCCCACTTCCTGGTTGGATTTTTCTCAGGTTTTTGCCATATGAGTTCTGTTATACTCACAGACATCATTCAAACAGTTTTAGGAACTTCAGAGTGTTTTCTATCCAAATTCTAGCTTTTAGGTCTGAGTACCAGGCAGTTTACTCTGGGCACCTTTTTATCCAAGCTACTCAATACTGCCCCCCTGTCCCAAAGAAGTTAAGGGAGTAAAAAGAGTGAAGCGAGGAGTGTGGAAGAGTGAAGTGGAAAGAAAGGTAAAGAGGAAAGGAAAAAAGAGCAGGAAGACGAGTGGAGAAAGATTGGAGGAGAAGAAAAATTGAGTAAGAAGAGTGAAGAGCAGACAGAGAAGGTACAATTTTTATTTTTTAAATTTTATTTCACCTTTATTTAACCAGGTAGGCTAGTTGAGAACAAGTTCTCATTTGCAACTGCGACCTGGCCAAGATAAAGCATAGCATTGTGAACAGACAACAGAGTTACACATGGAGTAAACAATTAACAAGTCAATAACACAGTAGAAAAAAAAGAGTCTATATACATTGTGTGCAAAAGGCATGAGGTAGGCAAATAATTACAATTTTGCAGATTAACACTGGAGTGATAAATGATCAGATGGTCATGTACAGGTAGAGATATTGGTGTGCAAAAGAGCAGAAAAGTAAAATATAAACAGTATGGGGATGAGGTAAGTAAAATTGGGTAGGCTATTTACCGATAGACTATGTACAGCTGCAGCGATCGGTTAGCTGCTCAGATAGCAGATGCTTGAAGTTGGTGAGGGAGATAAAAGTCTCCAACTTCAGCGATTTTTGCAATTCGTTCCAGTCACAGGCAGCAGAGAACTGGAACGAAAGGCAGCCAAATGAGGTGTTGGCTTTAGGGATGATCAGTGAGATACACCTGCTGGAGCGCGTGCTATGGGTGGGTGTTTCCATCGTGACCACTGAGCTGAGATAAGGCGCAGCTTTACCTGGCATAGACTTGTAGATGACCTGGTGCCAGTGGGTCTGGCGAAAGAATATGTAGCGAGGGCCAGCCGACTAGAGCATACAGGTCGCAGTGGTGGGTGGTATAAGGTGCTTAAGTTACAAAACGGATGGCACTGTGATAAACTGCATCCAGTTTGCTGGGTAGAGTATTGGAAGCTATTTTGTAGATGACATCGCCGAATTCGAGGATCGGTAGGATAGTCAGTTATACTAGGGTAAGTTTGGCGGCGTGAGTGAAGGAGTCTGTTGCGGAATAGAAAGCCGATTCTAGATTTGATTTTAGATTGGAGATGTTTGATATGAGTCTGGAAGGAGAGTTTACAGTCTAGCCAGACACCTAGGTACTTATAGATGTCCACATATTCTAGGTCGGAACCATCCAGGGTGGTGATGCTAGTCGGGCGTGCGGGTGCAGGCAGTGAACGGTTGAAAAGCATGCATTTGGTTTTACTAGCGTTTAAGAGCAGTTGCAGGCCACGGAAGGAGTGTTGTATGGCATTGAAGCTCGTTTGGAGGTTAGATAGCACAGTGTCCAAGGACGGGCCGGAAGTATACAGAATGGTGTCGTCTGCGTAGAGGTGGATCAGGGAATCGCCCGCAGCAAGAGCAACATCATTGATATATACAGAGAAAAGAGTCGGCCCGAGAATTGAACCCTGTGGCACCCCCATTGAGACTGCCAGAGGACCGGACAGCATGCCCTCCGATTTGACACACTGGACTCGGTCTGCAAAGTAGTTGGTGAACCAGGTGATAGAGCTTTCCAAGAAACGGAAATGCCATTTTAATGACAACATGAGAATTTCCATTTATACGCTCAGGTCAAGACGATAGAATGGTTAACTGCACCCTTTGTAATTCCTCTTTTTTCCAATTGGCAGCGGGGCAGGAACGGCAGTGGTAGAACATCAGACAAAAAAAGCATAAAGCCTCTCTGATTGCCCATGTCAGTATGCCCTCACACATTCTTCAAGAAGGTAGAGCCTTCCCAAGAAGAATATGATTTAGCTGTGCAGGAGGGTCTTTGCATACCACACTATGCGACACAATCATAGTTACAGATCTAAGAACTGCACAGCACAACTGACACGAAAGCTTTATGAGCCGAAGTTTACATGTGCTAGGACAAAATGTGAAGCCATAGTGAGTAACATGTTAGCACCATGAACAACCTTTTTGGTAACACAGGACATAGACCAGGTTGAATTTGTGTCCCTGTCCATTGATGCGTCCAATCATGGACATGTAAAGCTGCTGCCAATAGTAGTCAGATATTGTAAGATATATGGTGGCAACACATCTGTGAAAACAAAACTGCATGATTTTGTTGAATTGAATGGAGAAACAGCAGAGGAGATTGCAGCTGAGGTCCTGGTGGTCATACAAAAATGTAATCTGCAAAACAAAGTTGTGGCACTCTCTGCCGACAACACAAATACCAACTTTGGAGGACTGAATAGGCTGGGGAGGGCCAGTGTCCATACCAAAGTTAAAAATGCCCTGCAGCGGGAGGTGATTGGCTTAGGTTGTCCTGCACACATCATTCATAACACAGCCAGAACATCTTTGGATATGATTCCCCTTGATGTTGAGTACCTGCTCAGAAAGATTTTCACCATAAGAGTAGAAAGACTGAAGAGCTTTTGTGAGTTTGTTGGCCAGGAGTACCATAACATTTTAGGACATAGCAATGTTCGCTGGCTGTCCATGCTCCCTGCTGTAGAAAGAGTGCTGAAAAGGTATGTGCCATTGAAATCCTTTTTTTTCTGAAGACAAACGCCCTGTTGTCCTGCGAACAATGTTCGAAGATCCACTGACTGAACTTTGGCTGGTCTTTGTCCATGGAAACTTGTCTGTATTCAGTGACATGATCAAGATGCTTGAATGCCAGGACTGCTGTGCTGTGGAGTCCGCTGCAATTCTGAGAAACATTCAGGCAAAATTGACTGCAAGATGTGATGACAACTTTATTCCAGTTTTGGTCAGAGGACTTCTGAGAGAGCTAGAGGGAAATGGAGCAATGTCTAAAGAGAGTTCTCTCAAAACATCCCAATCATTCTTCACTACGGCTGTGAACTACTTGCAAGCATGGGGAAAGCACACAGATAATCTAAAAGATTTACATTGTCTCCTTTTAAAAAGGCAAACCTCAGCGTGAAGAGATCCAGAAGGCAGCAGGCACACTGCAGGAAAAATGCCCCAATGTGACCATCAATGAGGATGCATTGTTTGACGAGGTTACTGGCCTGCAAGAGTTCCTAAAGGGGGTATCGCTTGAAGAATGAAAAACATCTGAGACACCGCTTAGTCAGAGATTGAGCACGGTGGTTACCCACTTCAAAGAGAACGACATCCCACACACTAACCTGGCTAGATTAGTGTCTGGGAGTCATGTGCTTACCTAGAAGTAATGCACCAGTCGAGAGAGTGTTCTTCCAAATGAATGATATATGGACAGCAGCAAGAAATAGGTTCACTGTTCCTACCATCAAGGCCATGCTTATTGTGAAGACAAACTTAAACCTCCCCTGCCAGGAGTTCATGCAGAAGCTGGCCAAAGAGAGCAATCCTGAAGAAGATACTTTCTTCTGAGAAATATACAGATTAGGTTGGTATAAGTATATTATGTAGTTACCAATCTCATCATCATCTTATTTCTTTATTATCCTAAGTATTTCACATATACTATTGTCTGTTTTATCAATTTTTTGCTCATGTTCTCTTCTGCTCTTATTCTACCCAGACTACCAGGACCACTGTTCAGATTGGACAGTTCTGTCTTGTCTGTAGTGTTTCTGTAATATAGTTGTTTTCTCCATCACAGTGTGCCTGTTAGACTAAATACATTTTTTTGGTCCATTTAGATTGTATACAAAGAATATATAAAAAATGTTCAAGTTTTACTGTGACTTGATGTAGATTTCTAAGTGGACCATAAGGTTAACTTCTTGGTGACAGGGGGCAGTATTGAGTAGCTTGGAAGAATAAGATTCCCAGAGTAAACTGCATGCTACTCTGTCCCAGATGCTAATATATGAATATTATTAGTAGTATTGGATAGAAAACACTCTGAAGTTTCTAAAACTGTATGTGAGTATAACAGAACTCCTATGGCAGGTGAAAAGCTGAGAAAAATCCAACCAGGAAGTGGGAAATCTGAGGTTTGTAGTTTTTCAACTCTTTGCCATTCCAATATACAGTGTAAATGGGATCATATTGCACTTCCTAAGGCTTCCACTAGATGTTAGTCTTTAGAACTTTGTTTCAGCCTTCTACTATGAAGGGGGAGAGAATGAGAGGGGATTGAGCCAGGTGTCTGGCAGAGTGCCACAGACTCAAAGAGTTAGCTCTCGTTCCATTGCTTTTCTACAGACATGGGAATTCTCCGGTTGGAACATTATTGAAGATTTATGATAAAAACATCCTAAAGATTGATTCTATACTTAGTTTGACAAGTTTCTACGGGCTGTAACGGAACTATTTGAACTTTTCGTCCGACGTTCGGCTGGATTCGTTTACCAAACGCCCTAACAAAAGAAGCTATTTGGACATAAATGATTAACTTTATCAAACATTTATTGTGGAACAGGGATTCCTGGGAGTGGATTCTGATGAAGATCATCAAAGGTAAGTGAATATTTATTTACTATTTCTGACTAATGTTGACTACACAATATGGCAGATATCTTTTTGGCTGCTTTGTTGTCTGAACGCTGTACTCAGATTATTGCATGGTTTGCTTTTTCTGCAAAGTTTTTTTGAAATCTGACACAGCGGTTGCATTAAGGAGAAGTATCTCTCTAATTCCATGTATAACACTTGTATTTTCATCAACATTCATGATGAGTATTTCTGTAAATTGATGTGGCTCTCTGCAAAAATCACTGCATGTTTTAGAACTACTGAACATAACGCACCAATGTAAAATTAGATTTTTGATATAAATATGAATGTCGCAAAAATATGATAAATGGCTCATTTGAGAAAAGACATCCTCAAGAGTTATGAGATCAGCCAGTATTGAAATCTGACATTTCCGCGATCTAAAAGTCATATTCCTATTAACTTCCAGTGTAGTGAGACTGACTTCATCACGGTTCTACGTCATACCTGCTGGATTTCTGCCTGCTTGAACACCAGTAACTCAGATACACATGAAATGACCCAGGGAATCGATAGATCATCACTCAAAGATGCACAAAAACAATATAACATTCAAAATGGGTGAACCGTTCCATTAATAATCATTACCCTCAGGCCTTTTAGAGGATGTTGCTGCCTGCAGGCTTGTCTGAGACCAGAGGCCTTCCTCACCATCAACCAGGCCTGGTGTAATATGCGATACTGGCAGGCAATCTCCATGCAGAACAGAAGCAAGTCTGATGTGTTCTAACACTGTCCTGCAGACCTGTGGGCAAGGCTGGCTGGCACCTGCCTCCATTGCTGCTTCTCTACTATATAAAAACTGACAGCAGGTGTAGGCCATCTGGGGATCCCTCCTCTCCACCTGAGTTTCATATCAAGAAAGTCTGTCTTCTATACTTTTTTTGCAGTCTCAAGAAGCTATGAAAGTATTTGAAAACGTATGACTACAGTAGCAGCAGTTTGTGTGAGGGGATGTTCCGTGTGGTTGGTTTTTAGAACACTTTTAGATACAGAGGCTACATAGCTAGAGCTATTACAGTGCACTAAAGGAGACTTAGTAATACTCTCATCACTCAGCCACGTAATTGTCTTTGTAAAATGACTTGTTATGGACCATGAATTTTTAGGGATGAAATTAAATCCGAAATTATACTTATTTATGGATACTCAGGACATACTAGATAGTGGAATGGAGAGAGAGATCATTAATTATGCTATGGTCCATTTGATAAAACTGCGAATTAGAATAGCAATTCGTAATGTGTAATTGCAACAATTTGCCCAGCTGCTCCAGGACAGACGCAGTAGGCCTACTGTTTGGTAAGAACTCTTTACAATTCCCGATACGCTCTTCCCAACGGGGCGATTCGCCTCTCATTTTGACATTTCCCCACACAGCTGGGGATTCTTACCTAACAAATCACATGGATTCCTGCTCTTTTACAACAAAAAAGGCCCTTGGTTATGCCAGCAGAGAATCTCTGTCAAAGACTGTAGAGATGTATCTCGGTGGCATGGTTATACCTCCACATGAAAAATAACCCCAGAAAAATATTTCCCTTTTAACTGCCTCTAGTTTGTTGGCTGAAGCAGCTTCTCAGATGAAGGAGCAACAGAACCAGGCCCTCTGTCTGAACAAACAGTGCTTTGACTGGCCGATCTCATGTTGCATACACTTCCACCTGGGGCGCTTCCTCAAACCTTGTCCCGTCTGCCTCACACAATGTTCCCCGTATCATGCTGGTGTTGCCTGCTCAGTATTAAAACAATGGCTCAGCTCTCCCTCCCAGTCTGTCCGGCAGGTCGACATAGGCCTGTGAAAGTAATTCTGGTGTTGGCTCCTAATCATAGGTGCTGATACAGTGGCCTGGAAAGGAAACTGCTGACAAAGGCCTCTGTGGCATGCAGACACAGGAGGAACTATTGTTGAGTTGTGTGAACGAACAAACACCATCGCCACTCTCATTAACTCATTGTGTGCTCTACAGAACAGCCCGTGTTTTACTGTACTGAACGTAGACGCAGGCAGTATCCAGGCAGGTGCCATCTGTATGGATGGGCAATAGATGGTTGGTCGGTACGGTAGCCATCTGTCTGTTGTTGGCATCACACAGAGCTATGTCCTCTATCAGGGGACTGATCTGTGCCAGGTGACATTCTCCTCACAGAGTTGAGGTAGACAGTCAGGGACAGACAGGCAGACAAGCCCAGCCTGTTAAGCAGTCTTTCTCCTTGAAAATCTCTTTCCCATATAGAGAGAGCTGGGGCGCTACTGACTCTTTTAATCATTGGAAGGTTCGTTTCATACTTGTTTTACAGGATAAACATTTGTGTCCGCAAAGAGAAGGAACACTGTTGGCTCTGACTCACCATATGGTTAGACTAGTGTTGCCTTTCACCGTGGGGGTATAAATATGACATAATTGGGTGCCTCTTGCTTTGAGTCTCTATGGAGACTAAGTAAACATGTCAATTAGTGATGGGGGGGGGGGAATCTATACAGATACATGTCAGGATATTATTTTTGACAATATATTGTATTGATGATATCAAATATTATTTTTGCGCTAGTTCGCTATACCTGCACCAAATCTCCAGTATTTTGTCCTTCATAGCCTTTTCTCTATCTTCTTTAGAAATAGGGAGCCAATTTGTTTTCAGCACTTTTATTTCCATGACTGATCAAACATTCTCTTATGGCTCTCTTGTCCTTCTGCAGCAGATAGGTGAGCAAAATGTTTGGAACATCGAAACACAAATCAGTAACGAATCACAATACATACAGAAACCGAGATGAGCGTGAGAATAGCAATACATATCCTATTGTGATATCGTATCGTCCCTGGCAATATTTCAGCCCTTATGCCAATGATGTTCAAAGAAGATTTAATTGCTAGCAATAAGCGGGGTAAAATCCTTACTGATCTAATCAAGTAAAGGAATCAGCATGCTTCAGTACAGCTGGCGCCTCAGCTAGTGCGCATACTCCCTTAAAAAGTTGACTTGAAAAATGAGGGAAAAGCGGCAATAGTACCGTTTGTCCATTTTGAGATGCTGCAGCCAGTATACACTTTCCTCAAACTCAAGAAATCATCCAATGGTATTGAGGAGTATACTACCTCAGAGGCTTCATCAATAAGTGCATCGATGACATCTTCCCCACAGTGACCGTACGTACATATTAGGGATGCGAGATATAGCAATCGGTAAGCATATCGGAATTGGACGATATTAGCTAAAAATGCCAACATCAGCATCGGCACGATGTTAAGTTTTGCACATCGGCGTTAAACTTATGTCAAAGCTGACGTGCGTACCTATATAATGTAGGTAGATGACAAGAAAAATACAGTGCTACACAGAACAAAAGCAGAAAAACACTAAGCACGCACTTCCAACAACTGAAAAAGTTCAAGTCGAGCAGTCATTTGAAAGAGTAAGAACATTTCAGCGAAACACCTCAAAGGCAAAATCCATTAACACCAAGATAATGAAATTCATTGCTCTTAACAATCAACCGTTCTCTGTCGTGGATGATGTTGGCTTTTGCCGACTGGTCGAGTAAGTCAAGCCTCGGTACACACTGCCAAGTAGGCGCTATTTTTCCAGATGTTGCCCTACTGGAGTTAAAGTATTATTGAAACTCATATCCCTGAGCTACTTGCTATGGACGTCACTGCTATTAGCTTCACGACTGACATTTGGACCAGCGATGTCAGCCCCACGAGCATGCCGAATCTGACAGCACAGTGGGTCGATAAGGATTTCATACTGAGGAAAGCCGTATTGCATGCTCAAGAATGTGCTGGTTCTCATACCGCTGCTGCCATTTCAATGGCATTTGAGAACATGAATACACTCCTAGCTCCATTTGAACAACTCACTTGAGAAATAAGCTCATCTACTGTGTACGCAGTAGACGTGATACAATCAGTAATGGCATTGAAATGCCTGCTCAACATCACAGAACGTGGGGTTAAAACTTGCAAAAGTACTTGAGGCTATGAACAAGCGATTTGGTGGCATTCTCTCGGAGCCACTTTTCGGTGTCGCCGTCATGCTCGATGCTAGGTACAAGGACCGCTACTTCGATGCAGACAAGAAACAGGGTTGCGTAAAATATTACAGACACAGCTGGACAAAATGGAAAAGGACACTAAAAAACAGTGCACACCGAGGAGGAGAGGCCACAGACAGACAGAGGTGAAACTTCAAGGCTTGACATGTACTGTGTGATTAAATTCTGGTTGAGACTGAACAAATTAACAACGAAACAGCACAGCAAGTGATTAGTAAAACATAATGTGGACAAAATAACTTTTTGGTCAGTGTGTGTATGTGTGTGTGTATTTCAACTATTTAACTGTACTAGAATGATTAAAATATCAGTATAGTTGTTTTTGGCAAGGAAAATATTGTATATCGGTATCTGACAAAAATGCATTCGTAGTACATACCCCAACCAGAAACCATGGATTACAGGCAACATTTGCAACGAGTGAAAGGCTAGAGCTGCCGCTTTCAAGGAGCGGGACACTAATCCGGGTGCTTATAAGAAATTGCGCTAAGCCCTCAGACGAACCACCAAACAGGTAAAGCATCAATACAAAACTAAGACTGAATCCTACTACACCAACTCTGACACTCATTGGATGTAAGCAGGGCTTGCAAACTATTACGGACTACAAAAGGGAAACCCAGCCGTGAGCTGCCCAGTGATGCAGCAAAACACCAGACAAGCTAAATGCATTCAAGGCAAGCTACACTGAAGCATGCATTTGAGTACCATCTGTTCCAGATGTAGCCGATGTGAGCAAGATCTTTAAACAGGTCAAAATTCACAAGGCCCAGACGGATTACCAGGACGTGTACTCAAAAGCATGCATGCACCAACTGGCAAGTGTCTTCACTGACATTTTCAACCTCTCCCTAACTGAGTCTAATACCTACATGTTTCAAGCAGATCACCATAGTCCCTGTGCACAAGAAAGTGAAGGTAACCTGCCTAAATGACTACCGTCCCGTAGCGCTCACGTCACTAGCCATGGAGTGGTTTGAAAGGCTGGTCATGGTTCACATCACCATCATCCCAGAAACCCTAGACCCACTCCAACTCACATACCGCCCCAACACATCCACAGATCAATCGCATGCCCCACTGCCCGTTCCCACTTGGACAAAAGGAACACCTATGTGGGAATGCTGTTCATTGACTACAGCTCAGCGTTCAACACCATAACGCCCTCATAGCTCATCACTAAGCTAAGGAACCTGGGACTAAACACCTCCCTCTGCAACTGGATCCTGGACTTCCTGACGGGCCGCCCCCAGGTGGTAAGGGTAGGCAACAACATCTGCCACACTGATCCTCAACACTGGTGCCCCTCAGAGGTGCTTGCTTAGTCCCCTCCTGTACGCCCTGTTCCCCCACGACTGCCTGGCTAACCATGATTCCAACACCATCATTAACTTCGCTGACGACAAGTGGTAGGCTTGATCACCAACGAGACAGCTTATAGGGAGGTCAGGGAGGTGTTGTGCCAACAACCTCTCCCTTAATGTGAGCAAGACAAAGGAGCTGATCTTGGACTACAGGAAAAGGAGGTCCGAACAGGCCCCCATTCACATCGACGGGGCTGTGGTCGAGCATTTCGAATTCCCCGGTGCCCACATCACGAACGAACTATCATGGTCCAAACACACCAAGATAGTTGTGAAGAGGGCACGACAGGAGACTGAAAAAAATTGGCATGGGTCCCCTGATCCTCAAAAGGTTCTACAGCTGCACCATCGAGAGCATCCTGACCGGTTGCATCACCACCCTGGTATGGTAGTGCACAGCATCTGACCGTAAGACGCAACAGACGGTAGTGCGTATGGCCCAGTGCATCACTGGGGCCAAACTTCCTGCCATCCAGGATCTATATACTAGGCAGTGCCAGAGGCCCAAGAAAATAGTCAAAGTCTCCAGTCACAGTCAACTATTCTTTCTGCTACCGCACAACAAGCTTTAGGACCAAAAGGCTCCTTAACAGCTTCTACCCCACAGCCACAAGACTGCTAAACAATTAATAAAATGGGTACCTGGACTATTTACATTGACCCCCCCCCCCCTTTGTTTTTACACTGCTGCTACTGGCAGTTTATTATCTATGCATAGTAACTTCACCCCTACCTACATGTACAAATTACCTTGAATAACCTGTATCTGTCAGGTATGCATAAATGGCTGCAAGGGAGTCAGGCGCAGGAGAGCACATAGGTAGCAAACAGAGCCTTTTATTTAGGCGAGCCAAAAGTACACGGCACAACGAACACGAAATACAATAATGAAACAGAAACAATACCACACAAAGACATGGGGAGAAAAAAAGAGGGTTAAATACACAACACATAACAAGGGAAATGAGATGAACCAGGTGTGTGGAAAAATGAGACAAAACAACTGGAAAATGGATCAGCGATGGCTAGAAGACCGGCGACATCGACCGCCGAACACCGCCTGAACATGGAGAGGCATCGACTTCGGCAGAAGTTGTGAGTACGAACGCTGTTCTGGGTACGAACGCTGCCCACTCCCCCAGCCGGTCCTGGCAATAGGACCTCAGAAACCTACCCACATCCTGGTTTACTCTCTCCACCTGCCCATTACTCTCGGGGTGAAAACCTGAGGTAAGGCTGACCAAGACCCCCAGACGTTCCATGAACGCCTTCCAGACCCTTGAAGTGAACTGGGGACCTCGATCAGACACTATATCCTCAGGCACCCCGTAGTGCCGGAAGACGTGCGTAAACAAGGCCTCCGCAGTCTGTAGGGCCGTAGGGAGATCGGGCAGAGGGAGGAGACGGCAGGACTTAGAGAAACAATCCACAATGACCAGGATCGTGGTGTTTCCCTGTGATGGGGGAAGATCGGTCAGGAAAATTGATCGACAGGTGTGACTATGGCCGTTGTGGAACAGGTAGGGGGTGTAACTTACCTCTGGGTAGGTGCCTGGTAGCCTTACACTGGGCGCACACCAAGCAGGAGGAAACATAAACCCTCACATCCACAGCCAAAGTGGGCCACCAGTACTTCCCGGTCAGACAGCGCACCGTCCGACCGATGCCTGGATGACCAGAGGAGGGTGACGTGTGGGCCTAATAGATCAGCCGGTCACGGACAGCAAACGGAACGTACAGATAACCAGCAGGACACTGGAGGGGAGGGGGCTCTGTACGCAACGCCCGCGTCCAGCTCCCACACTACCGGCGCCACCAGGCAGGGAGTATGGGAGTGGGATCCATGGGCTGCTCCTCTGTGTCATACAGCCAGGACAGTGCATCTGCCTTCACGTTCTGGGAACCTGGTCTGTAAGAAAGTGTGAAAACAAAACGGGTGAAAAACATGGCCCACCTTGCCTGGCAAGGGTTCAGTCTCCTCGCCGCCCGGATGTACTCCAGATTGCGGTGGTCAGTCCAGATGAGAAAAGGGTGTTTAGCCCCCTCAAGCCAATGTATCCGAGCCTTCAAAGCTTTGACAACAGCCAACAACTCACGGTCCCCCACATCATAGTTTTGCTCCGCCGGGGCTGAGCTTCCTCGAGAAGAAGGCACAGGGGCGGAGCTTCGGTGGCGTACCCGAGCAGAGAGCACAGCTCCTATCCCAGCATTGGACGCATCCACCTCCACTATGAACGCCAAAGAGGGATCCGGATGAGCCAGCACAAGAGCCGAGGTAAACAGAGCCCTCAGGTGACTAAAAGCACTATCCGCCTCAGCTGTCCACTGCAAGCGCACCGGGCCCCCCTTCATCAGTGAGGTAATGGGAGCTGCTACCTGACCAAAACCTCAGATAAATCTCCGGTAGTAGTTGGCAAACCCTAAGAACCGCTGCACCTCCTTTACCGTGGTGGGAGTCGGCCAATTACGCACGGCTGCAATGTGGTCACTCTCCATCTCCACCCCTGATGTGGAAATGTGATACCCTATGAAGGAGATGGACTGTTGAAATAACAGGCATTTCTCAGCCTTGGTGTACAGGTCATGCTCCAAGTCGACCAAGCACCTTGTGCACCAGGGACACATGCCCGGCGCGTGTAGCGGAGTATATTAGAATGTCATCAATATACACCACCACACCCTGCCTGTGCAGGTCCCTGAAAATCTCATCTACAAGGGCTTGGGAGACTGATGGAGCATTCATCAACCCGTACGACATGACATAGTGCCCAGAGGTGGTACTGAAAGCCGTCTTCCACGCATCTCCCTCCCGGATACGCACCAGATTATAAGCTCTCCTGAGATCTAGTTTGGTGAAGAAGCGCGCCCCGTGCATTGACTCAATCGCTGTGGCTATGAGCGGTAGCATGTAACTATACCTCACAGTTATCTGATTCAGACCCCGATAGTCAATATACGGGCGCAGACCTCCCTCCTTCACAGAAAAGAAACTCAAGGAGGCGGGGTAAGGGGAGTACCGAATATATCCCTGACACAGGGATTCGGAGACATATGTTTCCATAGCCTCCGTCTCCCCCTTTAAGAGGGGATACACATGACTCCTGGGAAGTGCAGCGCCTACCAGGAGATCTATCGCACAAACGCCCCGTCGACGAGGTGGTAATTGAGTCGCCTTCTTTTTGGAGAAGGCGAGAGCCAAAATCGGCATATTCAGGGGGAATGCGCACAGTGGAGACCTGGTCTGGACTATCCACCGTAGTAGCACCAACGGAAACCCCTAAACACTCTCGCGGCCACCCTGGGAGAGCCCTCTGTGGCCAAGAAACAGTGGGGTAATGACAAACTAACCAGCACCACGGGAAACGCAGGAGAGTAAATAATGAAGAGAATCATTCTCTCCGTATGACCGCCCCTGCGTCACCATGCCCAAAGGAGTGGTGACCTCCCTAATCAAACCTGACCTTAATGGTCTACTATCGACCACCGCCTGAACAAGGAGAGGTATCGACTTCGGCATTAGTCGTGACAATATCCACGCACATTGACTAGGTACCGGTACCCCCTTTATATAGCCTCGTTATTCTGTTACTTTTTACTTTAGTTAATTTTGTAAATATTTTCTTAACTCTATTTCTTGAACTGCATTGTTGGTTAAGGGCTTATGAGTAAGCATTTCTCAGTAAGGTCTACACCTGTATTTGGCACATGTGACAAATAACATTTGGTTTGATTAATTTTGCAGTTCTTGCCAAGGAGATCTTAGTTGAGAAATTTTACATATAAGATGCTTGGTGCAGTATTTCTCAATGAAAAAAATGTGCATGAAAACTAGTCATCAGCAGCAAATACTTTATTGAAGAATCCCTACTGTTGACCGATCACCGACGAAGGGGCATAGACTTCAGCTTGCCTCGAGAAAAAAGTGCCTGAACAGCAAAAAATAAAATAAAATAATGATCAAATTTTTTTTAAACTTACTGGAGTCCAAAACGAACAAATGTCTTAAAATGTTGTCATAATACAGTTGAAGTCGTAAGTTTACATAAACTGAGTTTAAATGTATTTGGCTAAGGTGTTTCACAATTCCTGACATTTAATCACAGTAAAAATGTGTTGTCTTAGGTCAGTCAGATCACCAGTTTATTTTAAGAACGTGAAATGTCAGAATAATAGTAGAGAAAATGATTTATTTCAGCTTTTATTTTTTTTCATCACATTCCCAGTGGGTCAGAAGTTTACATACTCAATTAGTATTTGGTAGCATTGCTTTTAAATTGTTTAACTTGGGTCAAACATTTCAGGTAGCCTTCCACAAGCTTCCCACAATATGTTGGGTGAATTTTGGCCCATTCCTCATGACAGAGCTGGTGTAACAGGCGAAAGCCTGAGAAAATCCAATCCGGAAGTGCCCCAGGTTTGGAAAGCGCTGCGTTCCAATGACTTCCTATTCAGCTGTGAATGTACCATCAACGAGCTTACACTTTCTACGTATTCCCCAAGGTGTCTACAGCATTGTGACGTAGTTTTACGCATTTCTGTTGAAGAATAGCCTTAGGCAGCCACATTGCGTAAGTGGTCACATAGTGGCTCTGAGAGAGATTCTCGCATAAAATACAGAGGTAGCCATTACTCCAATCGGTCCGAGTGAAAAATAAATTGTCCCGACTGATATATTATCGAATAGATATTAGAAAAACCCCTTGAGGATGGATTCTAAACCACGTTTGCCATGTTTCTGTCGATATTATGGAGCTAATTTTGAATATTTTCCGGCGTTGCAGTGACCGCAATTCCCGGGCGATTTCTCAGCCAAACGTGAAGAACAAACGGAGCTATTTCGCCTACAAAAATAATCTTTTGGGAAAAAAAATGAACTTTGGCTGTCTACCTGGGAGTCTCGTGAGTGAAAACATCCAAAGTTCATCAAAGGTAAACAATTTAATTTGATTGCTTTTCTGATTTCCGTGACAAGTTTGCCTGCTGCTAGCAAGGCATAATGCTATGCTAGGCTATGATAAACTTACACTAATAATGTCAAATGATGATAATGGTCCCGTTCACGGGATGGGGTGTCACTAGAGGTTAAGACATTTTGCCACAACTTTGGAAGAATGCTTGGGGTCATTGTTCAGTTGTTCTGGGATTGATATGCAGTTCTCGCACCAAAGTATGTTAATCTCTAGGAGACAGAACACATCTCTTTCCTGAGTGGTATGACGGCTGCGTTGTCCCATGGTGTTTATACATGCATACTATTGTTTGTACAGATGAACGTGGTACCTTCAGGCGTTTGGAAATTGCTCCCAAGGATGAACCAGACTTGTGGAGGTCTACAATTTTTGTCTGAAGTTTTGTCTGATTTATTTTCATTTTCCCATGATGTCAAGCAAAGAGGCACTGAGTTTGAAGGTAGGCCTTGAAATACATCAACAGGTAGACCTCCAATTGACTCAAATTATGTCAATTAGCCTATCAGAAGCTTCTAAAGCCATGACATCATTTTCTGGAATTTTCCAAGCTGTTTAAATGCACAGTCAACTTAGTGTATGTAAACTTCTGACCTACTGGAATTGTGATACAGTGAATTATAAGTGAACTAATCTGTCTGTAAATAATTGTTGGAAAAATGACTTGTGTCATGCACAAAGTAGATGTCCTAACCTCTTGATACTAGCCATCCCGGATCCGGGATCGTGAACACAGCCTCAAGCTCATTACCATAACGCAACGTTAACTATTCATGAAAATCGCAAATGAAATTAATATGCTAGCTCTCAAGCTTAGCCTTTTGTTAACAACACTGTCATCCCAGATTTTCAAAAATATGCTTCTCAACCATAGCAAAACTAGCATTTGTGTAACAGTATTGATAGCTAGCGTAGCATTTAGCGTTAGCATCAGCAGGCAACATTTTCACAAAAACCAGCAAAAACATTCAATAAATCATTTACCTTTGAAGAACTTCGGATGTTTTCAATGAGGAGACTGTTAGATAGCAAATGTTCAGTTTTTCCTGAAAGATTATTTATGCAGGAGAAATCGGTCCGTTTGGTGCGTCACGTTTGGCTACCAAAAAAAAAACGAAAATTCAGTTATCAAAACGCCAAACTTTTTTCCAAATTAACTCCATAATATCGACTGAAACATGGCAAACGTTGTTTAGAACCAATCCTCAAGGTGTTTTTCACATATCTCTTCGATGATATATCGTTCGTGGAAGTGTGCTTTCCCCTCTGAATCCCATGGCAAAATGCATGCAGCTGAAGATTACGCACCAATTTAGACAAAGGACACCGGGCGGACCCCTGGCAAATGTAGTCTCTTATGGCCAATCTTCCAATGATATGCCTACAAATACGTCACAATGCTGCAGACATCTTGGACGAACGGCAGAGAGCTTAGGCTCATTCATGGCACATTCACAGCCATATAAGGAGACAATGGGAAACAGAGCCTCAAAAATTCTGCTCATTTCCTGTTTGAGGTTTCATCTTGGTTTCGCCTGTAGCATGAGTTCTGTGGCACTCACAGATAATATCTTTGCAGTTTTGAAAACGTCAGTGTTTTCTTTCCAAAGCTGCCAATTATATGCATAGTCGAGCATCTTTTCGTGACAAAATATTGCGCTTAAAACGGGCACGTTTTTTTATCCAATAATGACATAGCACCCCCATACCGACTTGCCAAAACTATAGTTTGTTAACAAGAAATTTGTGGAGTGGTTGAAAAACAAGTTAATGACTCCAATTTGCTTACCGCCCAAATAGGTCCACAGACGATGCAATCTCAACCACACTGCACACTGCCCTAACCCACCTGGACAAGAGGAATACCTATGTGAGAATGCTGTTCATCGACTACAGCTCGGCATTCAACACCATAGTACCCTCCAAGCTCGTCATCAAGCTCGAGACCCTGGGTCTCGACCCCGCCCTGTGCAACTGGGTACTGGACTTCCTGACGGGCCGCCCCCAGGTGGTGAGGGTAGGCAACAACATCTCCTCCCCGCTGATCCTCAACACGGGGGCCCCACAAGGGTGCGTTCTGAGCCCTCTCCTGTACTCCCTGTTCACCCACGACTGCGTGGCCACGCACGCCTCCAACTCAATCATCAAGTTTGCGGACGACACAACAGTGGTAGGCTTGATTACCAACAACGACGAGACGGCCTACAGGGAGGAGGTGAGGGCCCTCGGAGTGTGGTGTCAGGAAAATAACCTCACACTCAACGTCAACAAAACTAAGGAGATGATTGTGGACTTCAGGAAACAGCAGAGGGAACACCCCCTATCCACATCGATGGAACAGTAGTGGAGAGGGTAGCAAGTTTTAAGTTCCTCGGCATACACATCACAGACAAACTGAATTGGTCCACTCACACTGACAGCGTCGTGAAGAAGGCGCAGCAGCGCCTCTTCAACCTCAGGAGGCTGAAGAAATTCGGCTTGTCACCAAAAGCACTCACAAACTTCTACAGATGCACAATCGAGAGCATCCTGGCGGGCTGTATCACCGCCTGGTACGGCAACTGCTCCGCCCTCAACCGTAAGGCTCTCCAGAGGGTAGTGAGGTCTGCACAACGCATCACCGGGGGCAAACTACCTGCCCTCCAGGACACCTACACCACCCGATGTTACAGGAAGGCCATAAAGATCATCAAGGACATCAACCACCCGAACCACTGCCTGTTCACCCCGCTATCATCCAGAAGGCGAGGTCAGTAGAGGTGCATCAAAGCTGGGACTGAGAGACTGAAAAACAGCTTCTATCTCAAGGCTATCAGACTGTTAAACAGCCACCATTGAGTGGCTGCTGCCAACACACTGTCATTGACACTGACCCAACTCCAGCCACTTTAATAATGGGAATTGATGGGAAATGATGTAAATATATCACTAGCCACTTTAAACAATGCTACCTTATATAATGTTACTTACCCTACATTATTCATCTCATATGCATACGTATATACTGTACTCTACATCATCGACTGCATCCTTATGTAATACATGTATCACTAGCCACTTTAACTATGCCACTTTGTTTACTTTGTCTACATACTCATCTCATATGTATATACTGTACTCGATACCATCTACTGTATGCTGCTCTGTACCATCACTCACTCATATATCCTTATGTACATATTCTTTATCCCCTTACACTGTGTATAAGACAGTAGTTTTAGAATTGTTAGTTAGATTACTTGTTGGTTATCACTGCATTGTCGGAACTAGAAGCACAAGCATTTCGCTACACTCGCATTAACATCTGCTAACCATGTGTATGTGACAAATAAAATTTGATTTGATTTGAACCTAAGGGTATATAAATTTCCGACTTTAACTGTATATGCATGAACTCTTCCGAACGGTTTCATTTGGGAAGCGTGTGGACGCCTTAAGACAGGCTGTTTGCCTTTATACAAAAACCAAAGATAGAAGTCATATGATTGAAAGTACTATACATAAGGTGAGAATTTCAAATCCCCAGTCTAGCAGTGGTACTGACGCCCCCATATCACATTATTGTCCTCCAGTGGTAGTGCTAAAGTGGTGTGGTTAGGCATGCAGTGACCCCGTCCTTACATTAGGCCTACTCATCACACCAGGATACATGGGGGGTCAGAAAGAGGGTGTGTCTTTACTGGAGGTAGGGTGTCAGACAGAGAGTAGATGGTGGAGGGCTTAACACCCACGGGGACAGGCTGTAATAATAGGCTCACTCACCATCCTCCGCTCCCACGTGTTATTTAGGATAATACCACACTGCCATCTCATCTCGACTGCTAAACATGCAGTTTACATGCAGCCTTAGTGATAGGAGCTCTTATTATAGATGTAAGACCAACAGCAGATCTTGACTGTTGCCTTTCTCAAGGAACACACACTGGCTATTAAAAAAACGACGGCACCATTTATGGAATAAACATTCCTCTGGCAGTTTATGCCCCCAAGAGTGATTAAGCAAGCAAGATGGGCTGCATGATATTCTTAGACAAAGAAATGTTGAGAACCGCACCAGTGCAAATGGACACAGCTTATGCACGAAATACATAAACATAAATAGTCTAAGAAAAGGTTCCAGATATTAGAGTCCATCACGTAACATTTCATGTCATCTTAACATTTGTATTATGAGCCATTTATAAATAGGTTAACAGTGAGCATACCTTAATAGCATACCTTAAAAAAAAAGTCTGCTTTTTCCACTTAGTACTGGCAGGTTCACACGACCTTATTTATGATTTCCTCTGTGTACATATCTGCAGTTTGTTTTTATGCATTTTGAAATTCGCCATACATCAGTGAAGGCCGCTGATTGGCTGAATACTCAGGGCACGAAGTGGTTGGAGTTGTCAACAAAGCAGCAGGACAGAAATATGATGCCAAGTTTTTGAACTACTCGTAGTTGCTTTATGTATCTTCTCAAAGAAATCTGTGCATTTGAACAACAGCATAAATACACCCATTTCACTTTTGCTTGTCAAAAACCAAACGCTCACTGCAGCACATTCTGCCACTGTTTTGAACAGATTAGATTATACTATTTAGAACGAGCAGCCAGCAAACGAGTGCACTAGGTAGAACGCAACAACCATGCAAATGCAATATACGTGAACACACATCTAACTAGCTAACAATGTCGCAAAGCATGATGCACTAGCCAGTTAACTTTCATTTTGAAATAACTTCAAAATGTCAGAGTTAGTCAGATATTAGTTTTGAAAGACATGAAATTGGCATGGGAGCTAGCAAGCTACCAATTAGCTAGCCGCTTATCAATGGTAGATCAACTGGTTAATTATTAAAAATAAAAAAGTAATAAAATAAGCCAAACAAATATTTCTGCTTCTCAAAATTACTGTAGCTGCCTAATTCATTTTTATCATGCTTTGTGATACACCCTGTTTAATACAGTTGTAGTCCACACAACATGTCTCCCTGTCACATAGCTACATTTGAACCTGATGAACAACATGGGGGGGAAACAATAAACCACAGTCTTGCTTTTTTGTCCTACCAGATCTGCCATGAGAAGGTTCTAGGTACTGTTCTAGTTAGTTGGATGTAGAGGTCTGGTTTATCAGTTCCCAGGCTTCCATGACTGTTATGATTATTTATTTACAAGTTCATTACAATTAGCTTTTTACTTTAGCGCCATCTGTACCTGATAGAGCAGATCTAGTTGTGCGGAAGTAAGCTGTATGGTGCGAGATAAATATTGGGAGGGAGACTAGAGCGAGCGTGACAAGACAGCCTATTTTTTATTTAACCTTTATTTAACTAGGCAAGTCAGTTAAGAACAATTCTTATCTATAATGACAGCCTACCCGGCCAACGCTGGGCCAATTGTGCACCGCCGTATGGGACTCATACTCACAGCTGGATGGGATACAGCCTGGAATCAAACCAGGGACCAGGTACACATTTAAAACAAAATCCATTAATGGTATAATATATATATATTTTTTATAATAATAAACAATTAATCACAAGTGTGTGGGTGGGGGGGGGGGGTGCAATTATAAGTGGAGCGCCCCCCAACGCCCAAATGGGAGGGCCGCAGATGCCATACCACAATTCAGAGATGCATGTGAATTAGGGTATGTGCATTAGAATAACAGCCCCCTTTTGACTATGTTTTACTGCTGCTTCATACATCCATAGATCTAGAAGTGAAACAAACCTGCATGTTCAAGAATAGTGAAACTTACTGCCATTGATGCCAGATTTATTTGTCTGTAAATTGGACAGATGAAAATGCCTGTATAGGCTGGTTGTCTGAGGTGGTGTGTAGCCTATAAATAGATAAATAATACATCCTTAGTTAAATATAGTCGTATTTTCTCCCAATACAGTTAGGGTTTTCTAACCATAGGCTGTCTCGCATACACGGGCGTGTCCTTTGTAGCCTATTAGGTTAATTCGAGGTGTGAATTAATATTTCATGATTAAGCGTGCCATGCACGTGAGCTTCTGAAGTTACTACATTTACAGAAATAAAAATGCAACAACTTCTGCTAGGTGAATGAACAAATAGGTAGGTTACTTTGCCACCGTTTTTTGTTCCTTTTCAACAAAAAACTACTTTGATACCATGACATGGCACCCACTTACTTCAACTGCTCAGATAATCGATTGAATATGACATAACTTACCTTTATCAATTATTTCAGGCTTTTTCTCCCATGTGAAGTTGTAGGAATATTTGACCAAGTCCTCAGACCAACTGTCCTCACACCACGCGACAAATGGGCTGCTGTCTGCGTCAAACGTGTTGAGGTGGGTGGCCACCAAATGTTGTCAAAAGGAAATGTGTCCAGTCACAATAAAGGAAAACCATTCGAACCAGAGTTATTCTATTAAATTCAACCTCGTGGGTTTATGCTACATTGAAGTGTGTATCAGTTTAACTTCGTTTTCTCAGTAAATATTCCAAGGTTAGAGTCTTCTGAGGTTAATGCAAGCCTTGCCTATGAACACCGGGAGAGAAAATCAATCGACTGACTACCAGTGGGCGGAGTTGTAGATTTTATTTTAAAGCGAAAGAGCGTCACCCATCTTCCCGGCACGCGACGTCTCCCATTCTAAGAAGCCTGAAAATGCTGAAAAAAAAAGGATGAGGTAATGATCATGTAAAAGTAATCAAATGTAGCTCCATAACCCACATCATACACACAGTAAAATGCTATATATAGTGGGTCTGATGGGGCACGGCCAAACGCATCACTGACTCAATAGCAATCTAATAAAGAAAAAGTGTTAAAACAAGTTGAGACTGTTGGTGGACAGTCAACACCACCCAGTAGACTAGAGGAACAGGAACACCACTGCTGTCACAAATCTGAATCTGTCACTACAGCCATGAGCATTTATTCAGATTGTGGGAGGGTGATGTGTGTGAATCCAAAAAAAGCAATTATACCGTTTTTTTTACGTGCACATGGCCGTTTTCATACCTTGGTTTCTGTGGTAAATGTGAATGAAAAACAACTTTTCACTTTTGATCATGTTTTTTATACACATCCCTTGTCCATAATGTAGACGTCTCTGGGATTTTCATTGAAGAGGTAAGGGATGCTGCTGTGACTGAGTCTTGTAAGGGTTTAGAGAAACCAAAATGAACTGTAGATGATACATGTGATCTGCACAACATACCAGTTGTACATACCTTTGTCGGCCTACTGGTCAGTATACCTGCAGACTCAGACACACACAAAAGTTCAGTCATCTGCACCCAATGCAGCTGCAGCCTTTAACATATTCTTACCTCTTTGTTGATTGATATCCATTGAATTGTTGAAAAGTCAAACAACACTACCATTTTTACAAAGAAAAAAAAATAGATGGTATAATCATAAAACAATATAAATTTAGATCAAACAAGGGAGAAAACTTACCTTGAGGAGATCTTTACATTTTTCTCTGCCTGCACCTGCTGCCATCTCAAATCCAAATGTTTAAGTTGGGCAGTTAGGTTCCTGCAAGAACCCCCACCAACTAAGGAGGTTCCTCGATGAACCCCACCCCCTTTGGGGTTCCTGGAAGAACCTTTCGGGTGCATTTTTCAGAGCCAAGAACCCTAAGGTTCTTCGAGGAACTTTTAGGATCTTAGAAGAACCATTGTTGGACCCCACATTCTTTTAGTGTAATATCAGGTGCTAATAAGCTAAATAAATAAATATCTATTTCTATGTATCACTAAGGAAACAGAAAATGCTTTCATTGCTATCATTCTGACGTCAATTGAATTTGACAGAGGGAGAACCTTGAATGAGAATTGCACAGTGATTGTTGTCAGGACATGTACAAGTGTAATTTTATGGTTGGCACACAAAGTGATTGAACATAATTTTAGTACTGTAGTAGTGTAGATCCTTTATGCATCCATCTGGTTCATTTATACTTTGTAATTCTCAATTAGCAAGAGAGTGAACAACCCACAGATGGAAGTAATGGAAAATTAATGATTTAAGTCCAATTAATCTCTTCATATGAAATGATGCATGACAGCCAGCGGATCATCCATCTACATTTCAAACACACACACCCACGCGCACACACACACACACTCACACAGGGCTCCACTTCCAGGCTGGGAGCGTGCGGATGCACATAGGAGGGGAGGCAGCATGGTGTTTGGACTACTTCCTGTGACATTTGATGTGTGAGGGAGCAGCAGCAGAGTAGCAGACCCCCTGCTCTCCCTAGGCAGGCATTAGTCAGAGGCTCCAGCTGGTTTGATGATTCTGTACATCTCTCCTCCAAAAGGCCAAGCAGCAGGAAGGGTGGCTGGGTGATAGAGGTACTGGGCCATCACAGACTGGGGTCTTTGTACAGGTGAAGGTGTGTGAAGCAAGGTCAAATTAGGATGTAACAGCTTGCGGTCGCTCAGGTGATGGAGAACTGGGCTCTTTTTCAATTGTCTTTCCTTAATTCCTTGCATATTCTCCCCTGCCCTCTTTCTCAAAATGCATTAGAGGAGAGGATCCAAGGTTCCTTGACTGACCTTCTCCTCCAATTGGATCAAAATGGCAAAGACTTATTACAAAGTGTTGTCTCTATCTCAGTTCAAAACTTTCAACTTCAGATCAGACAAGGCGTTTATTTGTTTTGACCACCATCAAGTGGCTATGTGTAGAATGGCATGGGATAAGTCTCATTGTGATGTTTACAGGTTAACTTTGACACGTCTTTAATCCGTATGCTTATCTAAATAGGAAAATAAAAAGCTGAATTAGTATGAATAAATAATAATAAAATATGAAGTCTATATTTAGAAGACAGATAATGAGAATAGGAGTCCAATCAGAACTAACCTCGGGGTTATATTAAAGCCACAACAAGATTATTACAATTATTTTAAAGTGCCAAAATGTGAACTCAATTAAAAACTAGATAAACTTGAGTCTCCCTCAAGTACTGCACTTGCACAGTGAAAAGGAAACTTAGTTGCCGGTTGGGAAAATGTGAATCTCTTTAGACCACCAGAGGGCCTGCTAATCCAATAGCCAAGTATTACGAGCCCTTCCCTTAGATTACCCTGTTATACGGTCTTTGTCCCACCCCCAGGCAGTCATTAGCCTATTCTGTCAGCCCAGCACAGACACAGACCTGAAGAGGAGCAAAAGTTCATCAAACCATAATTAATACAAATCAAGTTTAATATGTCAAGTTCAAAAGTTTGGAACAAGAGCTGGATGTTGGAACAAAATGAATGATTCTAAGCAATGGAAGTTTAGTTACTTCAACTTGACAGAAATATGCAATAGTTGTTTTTTCAATGTATTTTTGTTGGTCAATGGTTACACATACTATCAACCACAGTATAAAAATATATTGACATGGCATCAAAATACCTCCTATGAGATAACGAGTTTATAGATGTATTATTCATCGTAGACTATTCACGATTTGTGAATTGCATTATCGTGATACATTTGCTGATTCTTTAATTACGCTGCTCTTTACATATCTACAAGACCTAAAGGTAATGCTTCAGAAATGTACATCCTTCAGCATCGTGGAAACATCACTGAGGTCTTACATCATATGTTAGTCTTGGCAGCACCACCCAAGCTTCCTTTAACTCAATAGATCCCTTGTGTCTGTCATATTCGCTGAGTGAAGGTACAGAATCCTGCATAGCGGTAGTGTTTTACAAGTCCAATCATGTAGAAACACAAAAACTCAAACACAGAAAATGCTGATAGTGTATCTAACGTTCAGCATGAGAGCAAAATTAGTTGTTTTTTTTTACCCTTTTTCTCCCCAATTTCGTGATATCCAATTGGTAGTTACAGTCTTGTGCCATCGCTGCAACTCCCGTACAGACTCAGGTTTACATTTACATTTAAGTCATTTAGCAGACGCTCTTATCCAGAGCGACTTACAAATTGGTGCGTTCACCTTAAGACATCCAGTGGAACAGCCACTTTACAATAGTGCATCTAAATCTTTTAAGGGGGGTGAGAAGGATTACTTTATCCTATCCTAGGTATTCCTGAAAGAGGTGGGGTTTCAGGTGTCTCCGGAAGGTGGTGATTGACTCCGCTGTCCTGGCGTCGTGAGGGAGTTTGTTCCACCATTGGGGGGCCAGAGCAGCGAACAGTTTTGACTGGGCTGCGCGGGAACTGTACTTCCTCAGTGGTAGGGAGGCGAGCAGGCCAGAGGTGGATGAACGCAGTGCCCTTGTTTGGGTGTAGGGCCTGATCAGATCCTGGAGGTACTGAGGTGCCGTTCCCCTCACAGCTCCGTAGGCAAGCACCATGGTCTTGTAGCGGATGCGAGCTTCAACTGGAAGCCAGTGGAGAGAGCGGAGGAGCGGGGTGACGTGAGAGAACTTGGGAAGGTTGAACACCAGACGGGCTGCGGCGTTCTGGATGAGTTGTAGGGGTTTAATGGCACAGGCAGGGAGCCCAGCCAACAGCGAGTTGCAGTAATCCAGACGGGAGATGACAAGTGCCTGGATTAGGACCTGCGCTGCTTCCTGTGTGAGGCAGGGTCGTACTCTGCGGATGTTGTAGAGCATGAACCTACAAGAACGGGCCACCGCCTTGATGTTAGTTGAGAACGACAGGGTGTTGTCCAGGATCACGCCAAGGTTCTTAGCGCTCTGGGAGGAGGACACAATGGAGTTGTCAACCGTGATGGCGAGATCATGGAACGGGCAGTCCTTCCCCGGGAGGAAGAGCAGCTCCGTCTTGCCGAGGTTCAGCTTGAGGTGGTGATCCGTCATCCACACTGATATGTCTGCCAGACATGCAGAGATGCGATTCGCCACCTGGTCATCAGAAGGGGGAAAGGAGAAGATTAATTGTGTGTCGTCTGCATAGCAATGATAGGAGAGACCATGTGAGGTTATGACAGAGCCAAGTGACTTGGTGTATAGCGAGAATAGGAGAGGGCCTAGAACAGAGCCCTGGGGGACGCCAGTGGTGAGAGCGCGTGGTGAGGAGACAGATTCTCGCCACGCCACCTGGTAGGAGCGACCTGTCAGGTAGGACGCAATCCAAGCGTGGGCCGCGCCGGAGATGCCCAACTCGGAGAGGGTGGAGAGGAGGATCTGATGGTTCACAGTATCGAAGGCAGCCGATAGGTCTAGAAGGATGAGAGCAGAGGAGAGAGAGTTAGCTTTAGCAGTGCGGAGGGCCTCCGTGATACAGAGAAGAGCAGTCTCAGTTGAATGACTAGTCTTGAAACCTGACTGATTTGGATCAAGAAGGTCATTCTGAGAGAGATAGCGGGAGAGCTGGCCAAGGACGGCACGTTCAAGAGTTTTGGAGAGAAAAGAAAGAAGGGATACTGGTCTGTAGTTGTTGACATCGGAGGGATCGAGTGTAGGTTTTTCAGAAGGGGTGCAACTCTCGCTCTCTTGAAGACAGAAGGGACGTAGCCAGCGGTCAGGGATGAGTTGATGAGCGAGGTGAGGTAAGGGAGAAGGTCTCCGGAAATGGTCTGGAGAAGAGAGGAGGGAATAGGGTCAAGCGGGCAGGTTGTTGGGCGGCCGGCCGTCACAAGACGCGAGATTTCATCTGGAGAGAGAGGGGAGAAAGAGGTCAGAGCACAGGGTAGGGCAGTGTGAGCAGAACCAGCGGTGTCGTTTGACTTAGCAAACGAGGATCGGATGTCGTCGACCTTCTTTTCAAAATGGTTGACGAAGTCATCTGCAGAGAGGGAGGAGGGGGGGGGAGGGGGAGGAGGATTCAGGATACAGGTGAGGCGAAGGTCGAGAGCTGTGTGTCCTCCGAAACACAACCCTAGCCTTTCAACCTTGTGGGTTAAGTAAGAAGTAGTAGCACCCCCTAAGGCTTTTTATTTCATATAGAAGTGCTGTGTACAGAGGTACAGAAGAGCAACAGAAATGTATACCATATGTCCCTATCTCCACCAGGCGTAGGTCTACTAGTCGCTACATCGTTTCACAGGAGTCTCAAGTTGTATTGGTGCTATGTACAGGATACACATGGTATACACTGGCCAACAAAATGCTTTCTTGAAAGTTTCTTCTCGACAATAGAACAATAATAATAAATAATAAAAGAGAAGAATACTAGCATAAAGAAAATGGCTCAGTAATATAGAATATACATTCTTTCACAGGAGCACCTTTAAGTCCATGTTGGTCTGCTAAACTAAAATGGAATATGCACTAATGAGGCCCTGGTGAGTTTTATAGAGTCCTCACTCAAAAACAAATCTATTGTTACTCTGGATAGGGCCATCTTTGCATGTATATTAGTTCCATTGAGGATTGGACCAGGCTTGATTGAACTAGGCCTACCCTGCCTCATGCAGGGGATGAGGAATTTCAGAGTATTTGACTCTATTAGAATGAAAAAAACGGAGCCTGGGGGAGCGGGTGGGGACATGGGACTGCGGCATGGGTGTGATAGCGGAGTTGTGTTTGTAGAAGCCTCAGGAACATTCTCCCCTAATCACCAAAACGCAAGTATCTCATCAGCTAGCATGTGAGGGCAATTTAAACATTGTGTTGTCTTAAGGGTAAAAAATGACCCGCCTGTCACGACTTCCGCCAAAGTCGGCTCCTCTCCTTGTTCGGGCGGCGTTCGGCGATTAACGTCACCGGCATTCTAGCCATCACCGCTCTGTTTTTCATATTTCCATTTGTTTTGTCTTGTTCCATACACACCTGGTTTGCATTCCCTAATCACACTGCATGTATTTAGTACTCTGTTCCCCTCCATGTCTTTGTGTGAAATTGTATTTATGTTATGTGGGTATTGTTACGCGTCATACTTTTGTCTATTGTTCCGTGTTTGGGCACATTTATGTACTTTTGTGCTTTCGTTGGACCGGAATAAAAAGTGTGCCTGTTCACTACACTCTGCTCTCCTGCACCTGACTTTGCCTCCAGTACACACCTTTAACAGAATTTCACACCACCATGGAGTCAGCAGGAGCAGGTACCCCGGTTAGAGGAGTCAGGGAGCGCGTCCAGGAACACTCTGCAATGTTACATCATCTTGGTGCCATGATGGATCGCGTTGTCCAGACCATGGACCACTGGGAGAGACAGGAAGTCTCTCCAATGCCTCGACCTGCGCAACTGGGGTTACCTCTACCAGTTCCGTCCGGAGCCAGTCCCAGTGGGATGCGTCTCTCCCTTCCCAGGGAGTATGATGGGACAGCAGCACAGTGCCAGGGGTTCCTTTTACAACTGGACCTCTACCTGGCCACCGTTCACCCAGCTCCCTCGGGAAGGGAGAGAGTGTCCACCCTTGTCTCATGCCTCTCTGGGAGAGCTCTGGAGTCGGCAAACGCCTTGTGTGGAGAAGGAGACGAGTTCACCCTTCCGCTTCTGGGCCGTCTTCGACCATCCGTCCGAGGGTAGAGTGGTGGGGGAACGGCTCTTCCATTTGAGGCAGGGGACGAGGAGCGCCCAGGAGTTCACCCTGGAATTCCGGACCTTGGCCGCCGGAGCAGGCTGGAACAACAGGGCCCTCATCGACCACTACCAATACAGCCTGCGCGAGGACGTCCGACGTGAGCTGGCCTGCAGGGATGCCACCATCACCTTTGACCAACTGGTGGATTTGTCCATCCGGTTGAATAACCTGCTGGTCACCCGTTGACGTCTAGAGGGGCTCTGTCAGTTCCATCTTCTAGCATCCCCGCTCTGGCTGGAGGAGGGGACATCACGTGCACCATCTGTGGCCGCAGAGGGCACACATGCCGGTCGGTGCCGTGTCGGTCCCTCTGGGAGACGAGGCAGCAGGCAGGGCTCTCTGGCGTCATCCCAGGTGAGTCTGCACCACACTCATCCAGAGTCCTCTGTTGACCACCTGTTTGTACCTGTTTGTTTCCCTAAGTTTTCCCCGCATTCCCAGCATAAGGCGCTCGTCGATTCAGGCGTAGCTGGGAATTTTATCGACAGAGCGTTAGCCCTTAGTTTAGGGATCCCCATTATTCCTGTAGTTAGACCTTTCACGGTCACGCTATGGATAGTCAACCATTAGGGTCCGGGCTAATCAGGGAGGCCACTATCTCCCTGGCCATGGAGACGCCGGGGAGTCACGAAGAGAAAATCTCTTCCTCATTGACTGTCCTGCGTTTCCCGTGGTACTAGACCTTCCCTGGTTGGCTCATCATAACCCCACCATTTCCTGGCAACAGAGGGCTCTCACTGGATGGTCGCGAGAGTGCTCGGAGGTGTGTAAGGGTTTCCGTTGGTGCTACCACGGTCCAGACCAGGACTGCACCGTGCACATCCCCCCAGACTATGCCGATTTGGCTCTCGCCTTCTGTAAAAAGAAGGCAACTCAATTACCACCTCATCAACGGAGCGGTTGTGCGATAGTTCTCCTGGCAGACGCTGCGCTTCCCAGGAGTCACGTATATGCCCTGTCACAAGCGGAGACGGTGGCTATGGAGACATATGTCTCTGAATCCTTGCATCAGGGATACATTCGGTCCTCCACTTCACCCGCCTCCTCGAGTTTCTTTTTTTGTGAAGAAGGATGGAGGTCTGCGCCAGTGCATTGACTATTGAGGTCTCAATCAAATCACGGTGAGGTACAGTTACCCACTACCTCTTATCGCCATGGCGATTGAGTCAATGCATGGGACGTGCTTCTTTACTAAACTGGATCTCAGGAGTGCGTATAACATGGTGCGTATCCGGGAGGGAGACGAGTGGAAGACAGCATTTAGTACCACCTCAGGGCATTATGAGTACCTCGTCATGCCGTACGGGTTGATGAATGCTCCATAAGTTTTACAATCCTTTGTAGACAAGATTTTCAGGGACCTGCACGGGCAGGGTGTAGTGGTGTATATCGATGACATTCTGATATACACACGCGCCGAGCATGTGTCCTTGGTGCGCATGGTACTTGGATGACTGATGGAGCATGACCTGTAAGTCAAGGCCGAGAAATGCCTGTTCTTTCAGCTGGCCGTCTCCTTCCTAGGGTATCGCATTGCCACATCAGGGGTAGAGATGGAGAGTGACCGCATTGCAGCCGTGCGTAATTGGCCGACTCCCACCACGATAAAGGAGGTGCAGCGCCTTTTAGGGTTTGCCAATTACTACCTGAGATTTATCCTGGGTTTTGGCCAGGTGGCTGCTCCCATTACCTCACTGCTGAAGGTGGCCCTGTACGTTTGCAGTGGTCGGCTGAGGCGGACACGGCTTTTGGGCACCTAAGAGCTCTGTTTACCTCGGCTCCCATGCTGGCCCATCCGGATCCCTCTTTGGCGTTCATAGTGGAGGTGGACGCGTCCGAGGCTGGGATAGGTCGGGTACGCCACCGAAACTCCGCCCCTATGCTTTCTTCTCGAAGACGCTCAGCCCGGCGGAGCATAACTAAGATGTGGGGGACCGGGAGCTGTTGGCTGTGGTTAAAGCGTTGAAGGTGTGGAGATATTGGCTTGAGGGGGCTAAACACCCTTTCCTCATCTGGACTGACCACCGCAACCTGGAATACATCCGGGCAGCGAGGAGACTGAATCCTCGTCAAGCAAGGTGGGCCATGTTCTTTACCTGTTTTGTGTTTACCCTGTCCTACAGACCAGGTTCCCAGAATACGAAGGCTCTGTCCCGGCTGTATGACACAGAGGAGAGGCCCATGGATCAGACTCCCATATTCCCGGCCTCCTGCCTGGTAGCGCCGGTCATGTGGGAGCTGGACGCGGACATTGAGCAGGCATTGCGTACAGAGCCCGCTCCCCTCCAGTGTCCCGTCTGGCGTATGTACATTCCGTCTACTGTCCGTGACCAGTTGATCTACAGTGGGGCAAAAAAGTATTTAGTCAGCCACCAATTGGGCAAGTTCTCCCACTTAAAAAGATGAGAGAGGCCTGTAAATTTTCATCATAGGTACACTTCAACTATGCTGAGTTGCATCCAAAGAACACCATACCTACTGTGAAGCATGGGGGTGGAAACATCATGCTTTGGGGCTGTTTTTCTGCAAAGGAACCAGGACGACTGATCCGTGTAAAGGAAAGAATGAATGGGGCCATGTATCGTGAGATTTTGAGTGAAAACCTCCTTCCATCAGCAAGGGCATTGAAGATGAAACGTGGCTGGGTCTTTCAGCATGACAATAATCCCAAACACACCGCCCGGGCAACCAAGGAGTGGCTTCGTAAGAAGCATTTCAAGGTCCTGGAGTGGCCTAGCCAGTCTCCAGATCTCAACCCCATAGAAAATCTTTGGAGGGAGTTGAAAGTCCGTGTTACCCAGCAACAGTCCCAAAACATCACTGCTCTAGAGGAGATCTGCATGGAGGAATGGGCCAAAATACCAGCAATAGTGTGTGAAAACCTTGTGAAGACTTACAGAAAACGTTTGACCTCTGTCATTGCCAACAAAGGGTATATAACAAAGTATTGAGATAAACTTTTGTTATTGACCAAATACTTATTTTCCACCATAATTTGCAAATAAATTCATAAAAAATCCTACAATGTGATTTTCTGGATTTCTTTTCTCATTTTGTCTGTCATAGTTGAAGTGTACCTATGATGAAAATTACAGGCCTCTCTCATCTTTTTAAGTGGGAGAACTTGCACAATTGGGGCTGACTAAATACTTTTTTGCCCCACTGTAGATCAACTGGTCACGGACAGTACAGCCACCACCGGCCTGAGGAGAGACACATGGAACGAGGGGTTAATACGGTAATCGGAGGGAAGCTGTAACCATGTCACATACGTTGTTCACCCTCCTCAGGACTATGAATGGCCTCACAAACCTGCAGACCCAACTTCCGGCAGGGCAGGCGGAGGGGCCTCCCATGTCTCCTCCGCAGGCCTGAACCAGTCGACCACCTCAGGAGCCTCAGTCTGACCCCGATGCTACGGCGCCAGAACCTGATTAAATGCAGTCTTTCTGCATTGTGAAGAGGGAAAACCCAGATATTCACAACGTTTGTGATGAATGACAGGTTGTTTCTTCGTGCAAAATAGATTTGGGGTTTAAAATTTCAGTTAAGCTGCTTTATTTTAGGGGTTTAGTGAATGCGGGTCATTTTTTACCCTTAGCACATGGGGAGTATACATAATGTTAAGCCTGCACAAGAGGTAAGACAGGGCTGCAAAAAGAGGAGGGGAAATATGTTACATCCACAGTGGAATGATGTGATTTGGACATCGAACTGATGGCATCAGAACTACATTTCACTCTACCTATTTAAGAGATGTACCACATGGTACCAGTAGAATTTCACATTGTAATTCAATAAAAGGTTACTTTTAGTTGAAATTATATAAAAAGTGGTTGCAGTTGCTTGTATTGAGACTGGTGAGGACGTTTTTAGGTCAGAGCTTGATTTCTAGCTCGTTTACAGCACTGTTGCTATAGCTCCTGCTCCACAACCCCCATCCTGAACAAGCCTGCAATCAGCCTGGAAAGACGTGGCAGTATGGGGGAGGGGGGAGTGATGAGGAGCCTGAAACGAATTACTTTGACAAACTTCTAGTAACTATGGTTACAATTACTGTTATAAAAGCCGTGTGGAATCCCTTCCATAATCATTGCTTTTGAACAGGATTATTGAAAATACAAATCATGCAGACAGTATGAGCATTGTGCCCAATGTACTCATTCACAACTACAAGAGGAAGCCAAAGGGATGTCATCATCACTGACATGCACATATCCTCTGTTGAAAAATACACACTTTACCCATATATACTGTGCTGGTGAATGAAAGTTAGAAAATGTGTGAAAGTTGTATATGATGAAAGCTGTGTGTGGGATTGAGTCAGCCTGCAGCATTAGGACCATGCAGAGGACTCCAGCAAATGCATCCAGGGGAGGTCTGACGTCTAGGCTTCCTAAGGAGAGCCAGAGGATTTCATTTGCATACCCCATTCCCAACTTCCAGAAGTTTCTTTTCTGTGGGATATATAGGCCCGAGTAAAAATAATAAGAACATCAATCGACAGAGGAGCTAACCCAAAGAGTGATATCTGGAAGAGGTCGTGCCAAGCTGTGCCAGGTAAGGACTGTGAGAATGCTCAGTTTTAACGATGTTTTTTTGGGTAAAGCTGTTGTTTTGTTTTAATGGTTTAAAGTAAAAGTAGTGCATGCATTTAGGTTCCGAAACTATTTTCAACATAACTTTTGTAGAATTTGGTATGTAATTCTGATTCAGGCACTCTTGCACAATCTTTACGTTTAATCAAACGGCACATATGCTATTATCTCAACTGTTTGGTGAGAACTGGAGTAGCTGATAGGATGCCGCATTGATGTTCATGCAATTTATCTATAAAGGGTATTAGATATGGCAGTCAGACCTGTATTTTGAGATATCGTTGCTTGATGATGCATGTTGATTATTGGGTTACAGTTATTCAATAAATGAAGAGAGAAAATGACAAATCATTGCATTTACTTCATTGGGGATATTATTTGGTTGTGGGTAATTGCACATACAAACAAGCAGAATTGTTAGTTACATTGCATATATGATTTTGGGAGTGGTGGGAAGTCATTTGGGGTGGGTGCTGCGATGTTTTATTTAAAAATATATATATATGGAACAAAGACTTTTCCTGCGCTGCAGACTGCAATACCTATGGGTCATGCACTGACCAATGAGAGGTTTTACATGTGTGTTTGCACGATATACCTAGCTATGAATCATTATTCAAGAAACTATCAAATACAAAATGTTTTCAACAATGACCCTTATATTGAAAGAAATGTTATGGGAAAAAAAGCTCCATGTGGGTTTGCCTAATGCTTTATCACCTGCTGTATGGAGATTATCCCATGCACCTCTTTTCTTTCAGAATGAAAAACGAAAACCTTGGCATCAGTATGAAAACATTTCAAGGTATCCCAAGATGATGCAAAGATATACAAAGTGAAAAATGCTAAATAAGGGAAAACCAGCTCTACTGCCATGTTTTTGAAGGCAGAGAAGCAATTCACAAGTAGTTGAAAATCAAAGGATTAATAGTTGTTAGACATATCCTGAGGCTGAACATTTGCTCCTTTTTATTTAAAAAAGACTGTGGGCTTCTGTTCACGGGCCAAAAGTACCCGCAGAGGTTCTATGTGGAAATTCACAACGATGTGCATTAATGGTACCTCTGGGAACTTCTGAATATCACATTTTCTTTTAGAAATTGTGAATTTATAGTTTTTTTTTGTTCTACAATGAATAAGAACACAGAGGTATACAAAATACACCTTCAGTCAGAGCCCAGCACACTAGGGTGCTGCTATAGCTCAAGTGTTCAGATGCTGACGTGGCTAGAAACATGGCTGCCTGAAATTGGAAGCCATTCATTTGTGCAGCCAACCCTGCCCTCTTCTGGGTTCAACATTGTAATTTGTGGTGACTATTGTAATTTAACTGCTGAATAAGTGTCCTCCGTCTAAAACTACACTCCAACACTTATTTGCTACACAAACATAGATCCTTTTAAGACAGTGGCCTCAAATGCCAACACAAAATTCCTACATTCTTGTATTTTTGTCTGCTTTCAGGCTTCTATAGCTGCTCAAGAACCAGAAGAAAGACAGGATGTGGGTGACCGTCGTAGCTCTGTGCCTGCTGGCCATTGTGGCCTCTGGAGAAGACAGGAAGAAGCTGAGCAGCCACGCCACCACCATGGCTGACCAGAGCGCCAACCTGGCCTTCAGACTCTACCACACGGTGGCCAAGGAGAAGGGCCTTGACAACATCCTGATATCCCCTGTGGTGGTGGCCTCCTCCCTGGGCATGGTGGCCCTCGGGGGCAAGGCTTCCACCGCCTCCCAGGTCAAGTCTGTCCTCAGTGCTGATGCCCTGAAGGATGAGCACCTGCACACAGGCCTGTCAGAGCTCCTGAATGAGGTCAGCTACTCCAAGACCCGTAATGTCACATGGAAGATCAGCAACCGCCTCTACGGCCCCAGCTCGGTCACCTTTGCCGATGACTTTGTGAAGAGCAGCAAGAAGCACTACAACTATGACCATTCAAAGATCAACCTCAGGGACAAGCGGAGCACAGTGAACTCCATCAACGAATGGGCGGCCAAGTCGACAAACGGCAAGCTGCCTGAGATCACCAAGGATGTGCAGAATGCTGATGGAGCCATGATCGCCAATGCTATGTTCTTCAAGCGTAAGTAGAGTTCTTCAAAAACACTCTGTAGCCTAGTAGTTAGTACCTTCCGCTACTGCTATTACTGTTGATATTGGGGAGTATTAAACCGTGAGCTTGTGAGATGTGAATATCTTTAGAAAACAAACATCCTCTGTCTACAGCTCACTGGGATGAGAATTTCCATGAGAAGATGGTAGACAACCGTGGCTTCCTGGTGACCCGTTCATTCACAGTCTCTGTTCCCATGATGCATCGCACTGGTAGGTTTCATTAACCTTTTGAATAGAGACATACCATACTATAAGCCTTAATATAAGACATTATCAAGATCAGTTGACTAATCTATTCTTATCTCATGACTGTTTTCCACAGGTCTCTATAAGTTCCATGATGACACAGAGAACATGTTGTTTGTGCTGGACATGCCCCTGGGCCAGAAGCAGTCCAGCCTGGTGTTCATCATGCCCTACCACCTGGAGCCCCTGGACAGGCTGGAGAAGCTGCTGACCCGCAAGCAGCTGGAAACCTGGATGGGCAAGATGGAGGAGAGGGCCGTGGCCATCTCTCTGCCCAAAGTCAGTGTAGAAGTTAGCCACAACCTCCAGGTAAAGACAACGTTGCGACTATATTGTTTTCAATAGATTTTAAGGTTATTAATGACTTATCTCATAATCTATGAGTTAGCTCGCAAGCTTGACTATGAAAGAACATATTTGACCTACATATAAACCATTTCTCCATGTTTCACTCTCTATTGTACTCTTCTCTCCAGAAAACTCTTGGTGAGCTTGGTCTGACTGCAGCTGTGGACAAAACCAAGGCTGATTTTTCCAACATCTCTGGCAAGAAGGACCTGTACCTCTCCAATGTGTTCCACGCCTCTGCCATGGAGTGGGACATTGAGGGGAACCCTTCTGACACCAGCATCTTCGGAAGCGAGAAGCTGAGAAACCCCAAGTTATTCTACGCTGACCATCCCTTCATCTTCCTGGTGAAGGACAACAAGACCAACTCCATCCTCTTCATCGGCAGAATGGTGCGACCCAAAGGAGACAAGATGCGTGATGAGTTATAATATTTAATGGATGAGTTACGGTTTACTGATTGAATCATGCCAGGAAATGGTATGTGTATTATGGTATCACTGTTACCTCAAGAACACATTCCAACAGGTAACCTGTGGTCTGAATAGCTAGACCTACTAATGTATCACAGACACATTAAGCACTCGCAGGGAACAGGAGTGTATACGTTTGAATGAATGCTGTTTGGCCTTTGCAATGTGCCATAATGAATAACATTGTTAAAGTCTGCATTTCAACACATTTCAGGAAATAGCCAAACACCATAAGTGCCTTTATAGAGTACCTGAACATTGAATAGCAGATTACCTGACAGCATGCTTATATTAATTAGCTATGATCTCTCAGATTTCTGCCTTCCATAAAATCCGACATATTCCACCATTATTTTCACCAGTATGGGTTTGGCTTCTCTCTTATTTTGAGTTTGTGATCTGTGTGGTTACTTGCATTATCTTTGTTTAAAGAGAAATATTGTTGCACAAGCAAATTTCAAGACATACTATCTTCCACTTTCCAACCAGCAAAGTACATTTATCAGGCTTTCAGTTTTTGCCTTCCAGCTGCACTGGAACTGTGCCTCTGTACTCTTTGTTTTAATTGAATCATCTATGCCATTTGCCAATCAAACTGTGACTTTATGTTGTAGGCATTTACCACAAAACCTTGGAATGATATCCATAATTCAACATTGTGTCCTTTTTTTTGGACTATTTTTCAATAAAAATAAACACAAAATGAACTTGGTGTGTGTGATTAACATTCAAGTGTAAGACTCTGGTCAGTTTCGTCTAAGCATACTGATACATCATGATTAAGAAAATATTAGATTCAACATAAGGGGCCATAATCAGGATTTAAGCCTCTGAAATGAACTAAATTGTGCAGTGAGTATGCAATTGTGTATCTAACTGTCTGTGTTCAGTGAGGAAAATGATAACAATCGTTCCAGTCGGCCTGAGGGCGAACATTCCTCTGTCTCCAGAATGGAATGTGGAGAATCTTTTGTGGGGGACCTTACATAGGCCAAGTTTTAAACCTGCAAAAGCCACACAATTCCAAAGGATTCCCAAACCTTACAGGCCTTAACTATTTAACACATTAGTTTGTACTGCCGGAGCTTAATATAGAGATCTTAAGATAGGAAATCCCCATTAAGAAGCTAATCAACCTAGCTGGGTGAGGTTGTAGTGCAGGGTTAGCATGGTGAAACAGGGAGAAGATCTACTCAACAAGGAAGTAAAACTTATGACACATCTCTATTGTCAATTGAGACCTTAGACACAAAACTGATTCAGAAACTGTTCATCAACCATCCTAAATAATTCTGAAAAACAGACATTTTGTAGAATATGGGGTGTTAAAAACAAAGTAGTCTTTCATCATCACGTTCCCATGAACAAACAATTTAGAGAGTAATGGACAAAGATGATGGAGGACAGAAAGATCAAGAGATGTGATCTCACCGCCATCTGCTGGCGAATAGAGCAACCACGTGGATAATACTTTCCCTTTCTGTCTAGAAGAGCCAAATAAATTATTGTAACCCAGTGTCATATGCATACATATAAATAAAACCACAGTGATTTATTTAATTAAATATATATTTACATGAGTCTTTGTGTCTCATAAATATCCAAGACAAATAACATATAATGAATGCATCTTTATGTTTCTGATTACGGATTACATTACTGATTACTTAATTTTTTTATGTAACTGTAATCAGTAACAGATTACATTTTTCAACACTGTGCATCTTAAAAATATATGTTGCATACTGTACATTATTTTAATTAATTGTTCTCTTAGTCTATTAAATAGATGAATTAATATACATAAGACACTAAAAGCTTACCAATATACTGTATATCATCAAACAACCATCTGCATATATCATTGCTCATGTTATTTGGTAATGATCTATTCATGTTTTTCACTGCATAGGTAACCCTAAAGTATGCGCTCATAGTGCTTGTAATGGACGCTCATTCATTGTCATTCATACAAGTCATACCTTCAACCAAACAAAAGAGTACACTTGTCAATGAAGTCATCAACATTGGACATGACCATTTTTACTTGTCTTGTCTATTGAGAATCACTATACTCCGTGGCTCCAAATGCCCTGCTTAGAAATGGCAAGACTTCTTTCCAGAAATATTACATAGACGATCTATAACAAGCGGATACAGCATTCATATACATTTTTTTGAATTTCTAGAGGTCAATGTAACACAGAAATCCACAGTTCAAATTAAAAATGGAATATATGTGTCTGTCCTTATTTTTTGCATTGTATCATTGTCCCCAAATAACACTCTTTTTTTCTCATACAAACAAACACATTATTAATATAGGGAATTATTTATCTATATGCCAATCTACTGACAATACATTATATACACTACTGTTCAAAAGTTTTGTTGTCACTTAGAAATATCCTTGATTGTGAAACAAAAGCAAATTTTTTTGTACGCTTCATTAAATAGAACCCGCAAAACACCAGTCTCAACATCAACAGTGAAGAGGCGACTGGGGGATGCTGGCCTTCTAGGCAGATTTCCTCTGTCCAGTGTCTGCGTTATTTTGCCCATCATAATATTTTATTTTTATTGGCCAGTCTGAGATATGGCTAGAAGGCCAGCACCACCTCTTCACTGTTGACGTTGAGACTGGTGTTTCGTTTCTTGCCAATTTCTCACATGGAATAGCCTTCATTTCTCAGAATAAGAATAGACTGACGAGTCTCAGAAGAAAGGTATTTTTTTCTGGCCATTTTAAGCCTGTAATCGAACCCACAAATGCTGATGCTCCAGATACTCAACTAGTCTAAAGAAGGCCAGTTTTATTGCTTCTTTAAACATCACAACAGTTTTCAGCTGTGCTAAAATAAAAAATTTCAAGTGATCAATTAGCCTTTTAAAAGGATAAACTTGGATTAGCTAACACAACGTGCCATTGGAACACAGGAGTGATGGTTGCTGATAATGGGCCTCTGTACGCCTATGTAGATATTCTATAAAAAATCTGTTGTTTCCAGCTAAAATAGTAATTTACAACATTAACAATGTCTACACTGTATTTCTGATCAATTTGATATTATTTTAATGGACAATAAATTGGATTTTCTTTCAAAAACAAAGACATTTCGAAGTGACCCCAAACTTTAGAACGGTAGAGTATATTTCCTCTCACAACTTTGGAATGCTAACCTTACATTCTTACAAAGGTTTTTGGCCATAACTTAAAAATGGAATTAAAATTTGAATATTTTCCCATAACTAACTATCTCTTCAGTTAGAGATAAGTGCTCCTTTCAAAATGTTGAGAAGAGTGATGAAACAATAACAAAAATAGAAAATAATTTCCATTATGCATGTGATTAAAAGCTACAGTACAGTATGGGAGTGGAGAGATACAGTAGATCATTCTGTTGAGGTCTGGGACTTCAACTCCACTTGGCCATGTCCAGATGGGTTACAGTTTCTGTCAAACTGATGTCAAAAGTTGAAATGTTTTGCATATTAGCTAACTTTACACCTAACCCTTTTCCTAACCTTAATTAAACTTAATTCTCATAAGTTACTACATTCATTCTCCTAACTTGCTGCGTAAATTGTCCTAACCCGCTACGATAAGTTAGTTTTGACATAAACTGTATCCCATCTAGACAAAAATACTCCACTGACACAAAGCCACTTAGTGGCCAATGGGAGTCCAGAGAAATAAGTGCATAGTTCATTAAGAAGACATGCACTATCCCTGTCGCAGGACAGTAATTCAACAACCTTCATTTCATTAGTGTTCTCCCTTTCAGCTGTGCTGGCCACAAGCAGATTACACAGACAGCAGCCAGGCAAATCCTATTAAAGGAGACCACGTAAGCCGCAGTGAGTAGGCCGGTCCATGCCCTCTGTCCACCAGTCCTTCATCCTTTATTCTTCCTCTCTCTCTCTTCGGCTGTGACCGCCTCCTCTCCCCATTTTTGTCTCTCTATCTCTGTCTCATCTGCTCAGATTTTAGGCTTGTCCACCTCCCGGTTGGCCTTGCGAAATATCGTCTTGATCTCATCTGTCACCATCTCTTGCCAGTTGTCCCTGAGAATGGAAGATCCAAAAACATTTAAACTCTACGTACTTCCACTTCAAACAATAGAAGGACTATCAGATTATTGCAAACATGGCAATTGGCGAAAGAAGACGAGACAAGATGACATGGCAGAAGAAGCGGAATGTTAATTGTCTTAGAGCATAGGAGGCTGGTGATGGGAGGACGGTTCATATTAATGGTTGGAATGGAGTGAATTACGTGGTATCACACACATGGAAACCATGTACTTGATATGCACCATTCCAATGATTCCGTTCCAGCCATTACTACGAGCCCATCCTCCCCACCTGTGTCTTAGAGGTGCTGCCTCAAATAAGAAGGTGAAAAGAACGGAAGGACGGTAATGACGGTGAACCACTCGATTAACCAAAATGAATAGAGCTTTTCTGGGATGGTCAAGTTCTGCTCTGCTTTTAACGGTATTGAAGGTGATAAGATTAGAAGATTAGAGAAGAGATCAGATCAAGAGACTATGGATGGACAGTATAGGGGGTGGGGGTAGTAGAGGGGGCTCAACAAAATCCCACAGATTGTGAAAGCCACAAACCACATGAAACAGAAGACACCACACAACAACTAGATTTTCACCATGACACAACAGAGCACGGCATGCAAATTGCTAGCTACCTCCTCGATTTTGACTCAGAGAATCAAGCTTTTTCTTTGCTTTTTTTTCTCTTGTACGCAGCTATATCCTCTGGGTTCAGTCCATGATTGTCATCCCTAAAGTAGACAACACATGTACTGTAACACCACCATAACAGCCTCATTGGGACTCCATTTTGCTCATGCAGTGAATGATGAGAAAATGAGTGAAATTATTACACATAAACTGCTGTATAATCAATTAACAAATATTCACTGAATGAAATGTAGACATGTTAAGATTAACTTAGTTCTCGGCAGGGTCTCAACATAAGGTACGGTATTGTGAGGTCTTACCCTGGTTTAATCTCTGGAGGCTTCGGTAAAGGCTTTGTGAAGTTTTCTTTCCCAACCAGCCAGTAAGTCTCTTCAATGCCTTTACCCTGTAGGAACACATCATTATTCCTGATTTATTTATAAACAGTTGAAAGAGATCCTATAGGTGAACACAAAGGATAATGTATTGTGAGGTGTTTATACCTTCAGCTCTGTCATGCCCCTGATGTCTATCTTGTAGCCCTCGTTGAGGGAGCGCAGGATCTTCACAGTGCTCATGTTTACATGAATTCTATAAGCTGAAAGGAAATAACACTGTCACGACAAACATACCAGCAAAATAATGCAGATCCTGAGCAGAAATACACTGAGTGTACAAAACATTAACAATACCTGCTCTTTCTATGACATAGACTGACCAGGTGAATCCAGGTGAAAGCTATGATCCCTTATTGATGTCACTTGTTAAATCCACTTCAATCATTGTAGATAAAGGGGGAGGACACAGATTAAAAATGATTTTTAAGCTTTGAGACAATTGAGACATGGATTGTGTATGTGTGTCATTCAGAGGCTGAATGGACAAGACAAAATACTTCAGTGCTTTTGAACGGGGTATGGTAGAAGGTGCCAGCCCAGGCGAACAGGGTTATGTCAAGAACTGCAACGCTGCTGGGTTTTTCACACTCAACAGTTTCCCGTGTGTATCAAGCATGTTCCACCCAAAGGACATCCAGCCAACTTGACGCAACTGTGGGAAGCAATGGAGTCGACATGGGACAGCATCCCTGTGGAAAGCTTTCGACACCTTGTGGAGTCCATGCCCTGACGAATTGAGGCTGTTCCAACTCAATATTAGGAAGGTGTTCTTAATGTTTTGTAAATCAACACCAAGAACCTCTGATACTCACGCAGCCCAGTGGATTCCATACGCGAGGCGGTGTTGACTGTGTCTCCGAAAAGGCAGTACCGAGGCATGGTCAGACCCACCACCCCAGCAACACATGACCCTGTACACACACAACACATGAGCATCACATCTCAGACATCACATTGAGAAACCAAACCCTGGCCTGCTACTGTTTCAGCCGCCCTCGTTATGAATGATGGATCCCTACATACAGACAGTTAGAAAAGAAAATAGAATCAAAGTGATTGATTGTGATATGAAGAGCTTATTTCCAAAACACTATATCCACAAATTGTTCACATTTGTGCTTATGGGTAGCTTCATATTTGTGTTAAACATTACTTTTCCAATTCATCGATTTTAAGTGTGTATTAAAATGTAGTTATTTTTTGCAAAACCCTATACAGTATATGCATTGTTTAGCTAGAATGGAATGTTCGCACACTGTATATTTGACTGCGATATGTGGCTGTCTCAACTAGCTACCTTAAGATGAATGCAATCACTGTAAGTTGCTCTGGTTAAGAGCATCCGCTAAATGACAAAAATGTCAAATGTTAATGTTTTACATACGGATCTTATATAACTGTATTGATAAAACATTTTTAAATGTAACTTCTTATGGCTGGGGGGCAGTATTGAGTAGCTTGGATGAATAAGTTGCCCAAAGTAAACGGCCTGCTCCTCAGTCTCAGTTGCTAATACAGTGCCTTGCGAAAGTATTCGGCCCCCTTGAACTTTGCGACCTTTTGCCACATTTCAGGCTTCAAACATAAAGATATAAAACTGTATTTTTTTGTGAAGAATCAACAACAAGTGGGACACAATCATGAAATGGAACGACATTTATTGAATATTTCAAACTTTTTTAACAAATCAAAAACTGAAAAATTGGGAAACCAACCTGTAATGTTTATGTCCGATGTAACGCTGACCAGAATGAACGTGCTAACAAAAGAAGGTATTTGGACATAAATAACGGACATTATCGAACAAAACAAACATTTATTGTGGACCTGGGATTCCTGGAGTGCTTTCTGTTGTAGATCATCAAAGGTAAGGGAATATTTATCATGTAATTTCTTGTTTATGTTGACGCCATCGTTGCGGCTATTGTGACTTTTACTTCAGGGCGCCGTCTCAGATTATTGCATGGGTTTCTTTTTCCATAAAGTTTTTTTTAAATCTGACACAGCGGTTGCATTAAGGAGAGCTATATCTATAATTCCATATGTATAACTTGTATTATCATCTACATTTATGATGAGTGAGTTCTGTTGAATGAGGTGGCTATGCAAAATCACTGGATGTTTTTGGAACTAGTGAATGTAACGCGCCAATGTAAACTCCTTTTTTGATAAATATGAACTTTATCAAACAAAACATACATGTATTGTGTAACATAAAGTCCTATGAGTGTCATCTGATGAAGATGATCAAAGGTTAGTGATTCATTTTATCTCTATTTCTGCTTTTTGTGGCTATGTGGTGACCTAACATAATCATTTGTGGTGCTTTTGCTATAAAGCACATTTGAAATCGGACACTGTGGTGGGATTAACAACAATATTACCTTTAAAATGGTATGAGATACATGTATGTTTGAGGAATTTTAATTATGAGATTTTTGACGTTTTGAATTTGGCGCCCTGCACTTTTACTGGCTGTTGTCATATCGCTCCCGTTAACGGGAGTACAGCCATAAGAAGTTTTTAAATATATCACAAATGTACCATTTGTACAGTTCTTTATTAAAAATGTAGTTATTCATTACATTTGAATGTGTAAAACCTAGCAATACTACTTATTTCTCGAAGAGTAAGGTGAATATATCGTGTTTTGAGAAAAAACCTGATTATTTGTCTCTCTGAAATGAAACGATCAAGTGATAGATTTTAAACAAATACATGTCTGCCATTGAACAAACCCATGCCATGATTAGATATTGAAAAAAACACACCAATCTCTTTCATAAGTTCTTTAACCTCTTGAACCTCTGGGGCATTTTTGGATGAAAAACGTTCCCGTTTTAAACAAGATATTTTGTCACGAAAGGATGCTCGACTATGCATATAATTGACAGCTTTGGAAAGAAAACACTCTGACGTTTCCAAAACTGCAAATATATTGTCTGTGAGTGCCACAGAACTAATGCTACAGGCGAAACCAAGATGAAATTTCATACAGGAAGTGAGCCAGATTTGAGGCGCTGTGTTCCAATGTCTCCTTATATGGCTGTGAATGCGCAAGGAGAGAGCCTACACTTTCTGTCGTTTCCCCAAGGTGTTTGCAGCATTGTGACGTATTTGTAGGCAAATCATTGGAAAATTGACCATAAGAGACTACATTTACCAGGTGTCCGCTCGGTGTCCTCCGTCGAAACTATTGCGTAATCTCCAGGTGCGTGCATGTTTCCATTTTGAACAGAGGAGAAACCAAACTGCCACGAGTGATTTATCATCGAATAGATATGTGAAAAACACCTTGAGGATTGATTCTAAACAACGTTTGCCATGTTTCTGTCGATATTATGGAGTTAATTTGGAAAAAAGTTCGCGTTTTAATGACTGAATTTTCTGGGGGTTTTCTCAGCCAAACGTGATGAACAAAACGGAGCGATTTCTCCTACACAAATAATATTTTTGGAAAAACGGAACATTTGCTATCTAACTGAGAGTCTCCTCATTGAAAACATCCGAAGTTCTTCAAAGGTAAATGATTTGATTTGAATGCTTTTCTTGTTTTTGTGAAAATGTTGCCTGCTGAATGCTAGGCTTAATGCTATGCTAGCTATCAATACTCTTACACAAATGCTTGTGTAGCTATGGTTGAAAAGCATTTTTTGAAAATCTGAGATGACAGTGTAGTTAACAAAAGGCTAAGCTTGTGAGCCAATATATTTATTTCATTTCATTTGCGATTTTCATGAATAGTTAACGTTGCGTTATGGTAATGAGCTTGAGGCTATAATTACGCTCCCGGATACGGGATTGCTCGTCGCAACAGGTTAAAACTTCTTACGGCTGAGATCCCGCTAACGGGATCGATATGACAACAGCCAGTGAAAGTGCAGGGCGCCAAATTCAAACAACAGAAATCTCATAATTAAAATTCCTCAAACACACAAGTATTTTACACCATTTTAAAGATAAACTTGTTGTTAATCCCACCACAGTGTCCGATTTCAAAAAGGCTTTACGACGAAAGCACACCAAACGATTATGTTAGGTAAGTATCTAGTCACAGAAAAACACAGCCATTTAGGTCAGTACCTAGTCACAAAAACCAGAAATAGAGATAAAATGAATCACTAACCTTTGATGATCTTCATCAGATGACACTTATAGGACTTCATGTTACACAATACATGTATGTTTTGTTCGATAAAATTCATATTTATATCCAAAAATCTCAGTTTACGTTGGCGCGTTATGTGTTTTGCTTCCAAAACATCCGGTGATTTTGCAGAGAGCCACGTCAATTTACAGAATTACTCATAATAAACATTGCTAAAAGTTACAAGTATTATGCATGGAACTTTAGATAAACTTCTCCTTAATGCAACCGCTGTATCAGATTTCAAAAAAACTTTATGGAAAAAGCATAACAGGCAATAATCTGAGTACGGCGCTCAGACACAAAACAAGCCATACAGGTACCCGCCATGTTGTGGAGTCAACAGAAGTCAGAAATAGCATTATAAATACTCACTTACCTTTGATGATCTTCATCAGAATGCACTCCCAGGAAACCCAGTTCCACAACAACTGTTTGTTTTGTTCGATAAAGTCCATAATTTATGTCAAAATACCTCCTTTTTGTTCACACGTTTAGTTCACAAATCCAAATTCACGACACGCAGGCCAGACGAAAAGTCAAAAAGTTCCCTTACAGTTCGCAGAAACATGTCAAACGATGTATAGAATCAATCTTTAGGATGTTTTGACATAAATCTTCAATAATGTTTCAACTGGAGAATTCCTTTGTATTTTGAAATGCAATGGAACGCAGGTACCTCTCACGGGCGGTGCCTGACTGAGCTCATGACATTCTGCCAGACCTCTTACTCAATCAGCTCTTATTCTCTCCTCCTTCACAGTAGAAGCCTCAAACAAGGTTCTAAAGACTTTTGACATCTAGTGAAAGCGTTAGGAAGTGCAATTGGACCAAATTTACACTGTATCTTGGATAGGCAAAAAGTTGAAAAACTACAAACCTCAGATTTCCCACTTCCTGGTTGGATTTTCTTTCTCAGGTTTTTGCCTGCCATATGAGTTCTGTTATACTCACAGACATCATTCAAACAGTTGTAGAAACTTCAGAGTGTTTTCTATCCAAATCTACTAATAATATGCATATCTTAGCCATAAGAAGTTTAAACAATATAAGCTAATTTACCAACATTTCAGAAAATGGATATATGGTGTTTTGGAAAGAAACTCTTCATATTTATAAACACCTTACTTTGGCATACAAAATTTGAGCAAGATTGATCATCTAGCTAATCAGCCTAACTTCATAGTGTGTCTGCCAGGCAGGGACAACCCAATGCCCTCTCTCACCTGAGTGTATCCCTATTCGTATCCTGACGGGAATGCCGGGCATGTGGCGCATCTGGAAGGTGCCCACAGAGCTCAGGATGTTCAGGGACATGTTGGCTATTTCCGCAGCGTGTTTGTTGCCATTTCTCTTGGGTAGACCTGATGCCACCATGTAGGCATCACCAATGGTCTCCACCTATACAATGCAAACAAGCAGGCATACAGTGAAACATTGGCACATTGATACTAAAAAAATCATCATGTCACTTGATCTGTGCTGTTGTGAAGATCCCCTAGCACGACACCCAAACCCGTTTCCAGCAACTATGATGCCTCGACTCAGCTCATTTTGGTTCAACACAGTAGTGTGAAAATAGTATAACTGACCTTGTATACGTCGTGGTTGCTGAGCACAGCGTCGAACAGCGTGTACAGGTCATTGAGCAGGTCCACCACCTCGATGGGATCACTGAGGGAAGAGATGGTGGTGAAGCCTACTATGTCACTGAAGTAGATGGTAACCTGGTCAAAGTACTCTGGCTCCACCGTCGCACCCGTCTTCAGAGCCTCTGCCACAGAACTGTAATGTGACAGGGGACATTTTGTGTTAGTGGTAACGTGTTAGTGGTAACATGACATAGAGCAACAACCAATCATTTGAAGTTGAAAGTAAAGTACTACATCATGTATTAAAAGGATAATACCCGTGGCATCATACAAGAATGGTATCTTATAATAACAAGATGCCCATTGTCTTATTTAGTTGTCTCTGTGAGTGTTATAACATGATGCTTGACTCACGGAGGTAGCATCTCAGAGAGCAGTTTCTCTGTCCTCTGTTTCTCCACTTCCAGCTCCTCTGTCCTCTCTCTGATCAGGTCTTCCAGGTTAGACGAGTACTGCTCCAGCATCCGCAACATGGAGTCAATTATGTTGGTCTTCTTGCCCTTGTTGATCAGCTTGAACTGTGACATACACCATCATCATCGGTTTACCACTACATTATGTAATATCAGGTATGACTTATGATCTCTGTAAAAATCCATAAAGCTATGAGACAAGACTTTGTCCGTGTCTGAAAACCTGAATACTAGCGTTCTAAATAGTATGCATTTTAGGTACATTACCTGTCAAAAGGTTGGACTCACCTACACCTTCAGGGGTTTTTCTTTATTTTTTACTATTTTCTACATTGTAGAATAATAGTGAAGACATCAAAACTATGACATAACACATATGGAATCATGTAGTAACCAAAAATGTGTTTAAAAAAAATCTAACTATAAGGGCAATTTGACCAAGAAGGAGAGTGATGGAGTGCTACATCAGATGACCTGGCCTCCACAATTACTCGACCTCAACTCAAATGAGATGGTTTGGGATGAGTTGAACTGCAGAGTGAAGGAAAAGCAGCCAACAAGTGCTCTGCATATGTGGGAACTCCTTCAAAACGGTTGGAAAATCATTCCAGGTGAAGCTGGTTGAGAGAATGCCAAGAGTGTGCAAAGCTGTCATCAAGGCAAAGGGTGGCTACTTGTCACGCCCTGACCAAAGAGAGCTGTTTATTCTCTATGTTGGTTGGGTCGGGGTGTGATTTAGGGTGGGTTATCTAGGGGAATTGCATTTCTATGTTGGCCTGATATGGTTCCCAATCAGAGGCATCTGTTTATCATTGTCTCTGATTGGGGATCATATTTATTTCCCCATTGTATTTGTGGGATCTTGACTATGTTTGTGTGTAGTTGCTTTCTGCACTGCATGTAGCGTCACGTTTCATTTATTCGCTTTATTATTTTTGTGCTTTAAGTTTCTCTTCTAAATAAAGGATGGAAACATATCACACTGCATCTTGGTCCACTCATTATTTTTTATTTTACCTTTATTTAACTAGGCAAGTCAGTTAAGAACAAATTCTTATTTTCAATGACGGCCTAGGAACAGTGGGTTAACTGCCTGTTCAGGGGCAGAACAACAGATTTGTACCTTGTCAGCTCGGGGGTTTGAACTTGCAACCTTCCGGTTACTAGTCCAACGCTCTAACCACTAGGCTACCCTGACGAGCGTGACATTACTTTGAAGAATCTAAAATATATTTTTGGTTACTACATGATTCCATATGTGTTATTTCATAGTTTTGATGTCTTCATTGTTATTCTACAATGTAGAAAATAGTAAAAATAAAGAAAAACCCTTCAATGAGTAGGTGTGTCCAAACTTTTGACTGGTACTGTATGCAAAAATAGAACATTTCATAGTAAGTGAAATTTCAAAACTCAAGTATTCTTTAAATTGAGCATTATTGGATGACACATTCTCAGGATGGGTGAGCCGAGTATGTTAGTTGTTGCGTACTGCATTTGTTTTTACTAAACCGTACGTTCTAAATAGTGTGTAATACGATTAGTACACAGTATCTCGTTTTATTAAGTAGTAGGCAAGACTGATTTTGGACCCGGCCCATGAGTGCTGAGAGACCAATTTCTGCTGTCCACAGCCTATAATTACCCAGACATATTCCCTGCATTACCTTGCTATGACACTGACAGCAGGTAACTGTAAGAATATTTCCCAAGATAAATACACAACGCAGAGGATGAGAGGTCAATAGAGTACAAAAGGTCAAGACGACTAAAAGTCAATAGAGTACTAAAGATAAATGGAAATAGTGTTTTTTCTGTAATAGGGGATTAATGATCAATGGGTCAGAGACATGGGAGGAATTTCAGTCTGGGACTCATAGCTATATGGCAAGTACTCATTGGTCTAAATTCATTCCTGAAATAGTATACTTGTTATTTAGCCATTGGCCCAGTTTTATTACAAGGAAATCTAATTGTTCAACCACAGGCTAGGGCTGGGTTCTAAAGTGCATCCTGTCCCTTTGTTCTGATGAGACAATCACAGGAGAGAATCACAGGAGAGAATCACTGAAGAGAATCACTGAAGAGCATCACTGAAGAGAATCACTGAGGACAGGGGAGAATGAACATCTACAGTTGAAGTCGGAAGTTTACATTCACATACATTCACTTAGGTTGGAGTCATTAAAACTCAACCATTCCACAAATTTCTTGTTAACAAACTATAGTTTTGGCAAGTCGGTTAGGACATCTACTTTGTGCATGACACAAGTCATTTTTCCAACAATTATTTACAGACAGATTAGTTCACTTATAATTCACTGTATCACACTTCCAGTAGGTCAGAATTTTACATACACTAAGTTGACTGTGCCTTTAAACTGCTTGGAAAATTCCAGAAAATTATGTCATGGCTTTAGAAGCTTCTGATAGGCTAATTGACATTATTTGAGTCAAATGGTGGATGTATTTCAAGGCCTACCTTCAAACTCAGTGCCTCTTTGCTTGACATCATGGGAAAATGAAATAAAATCAGCCAAGACCCGAGAAAAAAAAATTGTAGACCTCCACAAGTCTGGTTCATCCTTGGGAGCAATTTACAAACGACGCGTTCTGTCTCCTAGAGATGAACGTACTTTGGTACGAAAAGTGCAAATCAATCCCAGAACAACAGCAAAGGACCTTGTGAAGATGCTGGAGGAAACAGGTAGAAAAGTATCTATATCCACAGTAAAACGTGTCCTATATCGACATGACCTGAAAGGCTGCTAAGCAAGGAAGAAGCCACTGCTCTAAAACCGCCATAAAAAAAGCTAGACTACAGTTTGCAACTGCACATGGGGACAAAGATCGTACTTTTTGGAGAAATGTCCTCTGGTCTGATGAAACAAAAATAGAACTGTTTGGCCATAATGACCATTGTTATGATAGGAGGAAAAAGGGTTATGCGTGCAAGCCGAAGAACACCATCCCAACCATGAATAAAATGCAAATTAATTATTTAAAAACCCAGAAATTCCCATGTGATTTTCTGGATTTTTGTTTTAGATTCCGTCTCTCACAGTTGAAGTGTACTACCTATGATAAAAATTACAGACCTCTACATGCTTTGTAAGTAGGAAAGCCTGCAAAATCTGCAGTGTTTCAAATACTTGTTCTCCCCACTGTTTGTAAACTTCTGACCCACTGGGAATGTGATGAAAGAAATAAAAGCTGAAATAAATCATTCTCTCTACTATTATTCTGACATTTCACTTTCATAAAATAAAGTGGTGATCATAACTGACCTAAAACAGGGAATTTTTACTAGGATTAAATGTCAGGAATTGTGAAAAACTTAATTTAAATGTATTTGGCTAAGTTGTATGTCAACTTTCGACTTCAACTGTACCTCCCAGTATAACATCTCCTCTTTGAATAAACCTATTTTTCTCCCCCTGATTTGATTTGGGAGGTGTTTTATTGAAGAGTAACGTCAACTGCTAATATAACCATGGAGACAGATGAGTGTTGCTGACCCGGTCAAAGATCTCATCGAAGGCTGGTCTCCGGTCAGGCTGTTCACTCCAGCACTGTTTCATCAGCTGAATACACTCCAGGGGAGCCTGATCTGGGGCCACCGTAGGCCTGCACATGGGAGGAGGCTTCTTCACCTTACGGATGATCTCTGATTGGGAGGAAGAGAGAAAGAGAGGTGAGAGGTTATATAGCAACAGCACTAGAGCATAACAACTCATTACACAGCTTATTGGCAGCTGGTACTAGACAGTTTGTCAAAGCAAAGCAGAAATGCTGTACAATATGTAGCTACATTATACACTGTAGATAGGGAAATTATTGCGATTTACAACTCTGACATTACTCGATAGATACCAGTATAACTAATCAATCAATTGATGTTGATTCACAAAATACCAAAAACTGACCTCAAGGTAAAACAAAACATTTCCTCTCAGAGTGGATTGTATGATTTTGCCTGTTTTGTATCCCCCAGACCTACCCGCAGGAGTCAGACCCAGCATGCAATACGGAAGTCCTCGGACAACCACCTCTTGGAGTATAATGGCAAAACTATACACATCTCCTTTATAGGTGCCCTTCCGAGAGTTCTCCGCGTCTCGGAGGAACTCTGGAGCTGTCCAAAACTGATCTGAGATAAAGAAGCACAGGGTCATGATTTCGGCATGTTAGTTAAATGCAGCACATTTAAATGACATAGATGTATGCTCACAAACTAGAAATACAAATGGTTGCGTGTGAAGTCCATCTTTAAAGGTCCAATGCAGCAATTTTAGTTTCAATATCAAATCATTTCTGGGTAACAATTAAGTACCTTACAAAAATAGCTTCTTAGTAAAATGACATTTCTCAAGCAAGAATTTTGCTAGGACTGTCTGGGAGTGGTCTGAGAGAGGGGCCTAACTGGAGGAGCCTTATGGGAGGGATGTGTAACCTGAAAACTGTTATTGGCAGAGAGGAGGGAAAACTCTCTTTGTTATGATGTCACCTGGTGGTCCGACACAACACCCATGCAAAACAAGCTGAAATTTAAGGCGGTATTTTCAAATAACTCTTACACTAAAAGGGCATTAACATAATTTTCAACATTTCACAGAGTTATTTCAACCTCATAGTGTGGAAATATATATCACATTTTTGACTGCACTGTCAAAAAAAGAGTGACATTTCTTTCCCAAAAATGTGCAGATCTAGGCATAGATGTTACCTTCAGGTGGAACTACATTTTGGGGGGATTTCTGGGATTCCAGCAGCTCGTTAAAGCCATAGTCTGTGATCTTGAGGACAAAGCGACCGTCCACCACACAGTTCCGTGACTTCAGCCGGCCGTGAGGGAACTCTCGATGGTGCAGATACTTCATACCCTGAGAGGCCAATATGATCAACACAGGTAAACCATTGGTGTTACTTATGACAAAGTACTAGAAAAACAATTTAAATTAACATGATCAGGTTTTATAAGATATTTTAAAATCTTATTGGGACAAATTAGACTAGCAGAAAAAGTTCTGTAACATGACACGTCAAACATGTCATACCTTGATTAGATCCAGCAACAGAGAAGACTTGAACATCCAGTCCAGCTTCACGTCGTCGTTCCTCAGGAGGTCCTGCAGGCTGCCACGGGAACAATGCTCCGTCACCACAGCAAACATGTCACAGTCTGTGAAGAACCCCAGGAACGGATTGATGTTCTCATTTCGCAGATCCTTCATCTGGACACATTCACACAAAGTGAAGACCCCAAAGTTAACAAAAACAACCTCACATCCCAGACAAGATTCTATACATTATATTATTTCTCATGTTTTCTTAATAGTATAATACTAATAATTAAAAAAAATATATATATATGAAATAAAATGCAGTATATACATTTATATTAAATGTTTTATTAGCTATACTATTTTAGATATTTATTTCTGCACTGTTGGGTAGAGCTCGCAAGCATTTCACTGACCTTGTGCTTGAAATTGCTGTTGTTGTTATGTTTTATTTTACCTTTGTAAAGATCTTGGTCGTGCTCTGCTTGACTTCCTTGAAATGGCCTTCTTCAAACTTTTTCAGCCACACCCAGTCACCCTGTGAAGCCATGGACAAAAATATGTGGTTTTATCCTGGCTCCATTCTCTACAAGTCACGCTCAAATCTTTTGGGAAAGGAATGAAAATTCGACTTGTGGTTCAGCGGTCAACGTCGTCTACTTACCTCATAGACAGCTACATTTGTGGTCTCATGTGTTGCTGTTGTGATGCTGTCCACAGAGTGGTGTGGGTCTCCTGAATGCATACTGTTGCTGTCTATCGCACTTTTAGAGTCACCCAGGTCCTCTATAGTGATTTTCTATGAGGCATAAAATATATGAATGAACATACAGTATATCAGATAGAGGTAATATTGTAGAGAATCACATGGGACAATATATTTACTCTCTTGCTAAGCTGAGGGTTGATGAATGTGAGGTCCTCTAGAGTCAGTAGGATCCGATTGGGACCCTTCACCAACTGGATCTGCTGGATTCTCCTCCTGCCAGCCAATCAGAGAGCATGTCAGCCAAGATCACAGCACAGCAAAACCAACTATCTCTGTCTGGGTTTATAGTCTCTATGTATCTGAACAGCATAAAAATACAGTAAGAAACAGAACAGAACAGTGAGAAGAGTTACCTTACAAACAGACTTAGACCAAGTCCTCCCACGATCAGAACGAAGATGATCACAACCACCACTATGACGAAGGTTATCTCCACACCTGAGACACAGGTAAGACATGGAGACTAAAGACATAGTTTGGTTGTGTGATGGAAGAATGAAAGACACAAACTAACAACTTTATGTTTTACTTAAATGTATTTAGTAAATATTTCCTTAACTCTATTTTTTGAACTGCATTGTTGGTTAAGGGCTTGTAAGTAAGCATTTCACGGTAAGGTCTACCTACACCTGCTGTATTCGGCGCATATGACAAATAAAATATGATTTGATTTTAAACAGATTCTCTACCTCCAGTGCAGATTGTGTTTGGTTCAAACCAACAGCTGGAGTCTGAGGGAGGAGGGGAACCCCCGGGGAAGTTAATGGACTTCCCCGCGAAGCGGACCATATCAGCGCTCAGGTCCACCATATAGGAGCAGTACAGCTGACCCTCCCATCCGTCGGAGTCCAAGATGACATAGTTAGTCTGGCTCTCCCCTTCAGTGTCTATCTTGATCTTCTGGTTGAAGCCAGAGAACGTCATGTTCCTGGTGAAATAAGCTAGGTTGGTCCCAGAGAGCCACTTGCCAGCTCTTCTGGCATTGTGCATGGCTTTGGCAAGGAGGTAAATACCGTTGTAGATGGTTCCAAACAGGGGGTTGACCTGGAATGCAAGGAGGCCATTGATAAATTGTTTATTTGGCTAAAGTGATTAGCTTTTCCAAAACTGAGAGTGATACATTGACCTAAAACAGATAAAATCATCAAATGACCTGAAGACTATGGTGTTTCTCCATATAACCAATATTCAATAAATGCGATCAATGGCATATTTATAATACTATTGTAATAACAATGTGATAACATAACAATCAATTGAAATTCAGATGGAATCCACTCACATCCAAAAAGTGAAAATATCAAGAAACACCCTCCTCACCTGCTGTGGGACCAGTGATATGGTGAGTTCCTCAAACCTCTTGGCCATGTTGAACGCCTCGTTGAATGACATCAGATCTGAGGACACAGTGATGGTGAGCACGGCGTCGTAGGCCTGCCGCAGCTTGGTGTTGTTTTGCAGGGGGAAGTAGGATGTGTTGGCGTAGGGCAGGCTGTAGAGCAGGGTGTCGTAGGGGACAAACACGTAGCGGCCCTTCGTCAGACCCATCTCATGGGCCTTCAGCAGGAAGGCTGTCTGCTGCTCCCCACCAATCAGAGCAGAGTGCATGCACATGATGATCACTGGAACACACAGGACAGAGACAGTGAGGGTTCGCCACCTGGAATGACCATGTGCATGAAGGAATTGCATCTCTGTGCATGTTGCTGAATCATCCTACTGTAAAAACAAATTATTCATTCATGATAGCATTGATTCACACTTCAGAGACAACCCCTAATCAAGTTGAAAATAACTTAATCAACACAGGTTGAGGTAACATTCATCATTGGCCAACATGACCCTACCTTAAAGGGTCAATCTGTAGTTGCTGCATAACATTTGGGACTTATAAATGAATGATATGTACCCATTGATTCTAGAACAATATAACTTCTCATTAGCTTATTCCAACTGTCTTATCCCATCAGAACCCGAAATTAAAGCTCATTGTACTCCAATGTTTGTAAACAATGTAAATGTAAACAAACACTTTATAGTCTCTAACATGGTTAAAACTATAATGTTGATATCATGGATGGTTAGTAATTGTATCCATAGCTCTATCTATGAATTTGAAAGGGGTTAGATTTCTTCTACCCCATCCCTCAGTTTATTACGGAAACCAGGGCAGGGAAATGCTTTGTTATTGTTTCAGTTGAGGATTACCCTTTTAAACTGATCAATCACATAGTTGTGTAGGCCTTGTGTGTAGGTCTTGTGAGGCTTGATAGCATAACCTGCACATAACCTGCACATACTTCACTCGTATCTCTTCAGTAACTAAAACTTCCGCAAAGAGACCGTAAAGAAATTGTTAAAAACACTCGCCTTTGATCTCCCCCGCAGCCTGGATTCTGCTCAATGTACTCTCCATCTCCGTCTCGTTCATTCCCACCGACGCTACTATGCCAACGGGAAGTCCCTGGCTCCGCAGGGAGTTGGCCACTTTACCGGCGGTGTCCATCCAGATATCCTCATTGGAAGACACGATGCCGATGTTGGCCCAACAGAAATGCTTCAACACCGTGAACAACACCCGTGTGGGTGACGGCAGTGTCCGTGCGAAGGTTGGGTAACCCTTGATTCGATCCAACTCATAGTTAATACAAGCCCAGGAAAAGATAGCTTTATCCCAGTTTTTGCTCAAAAGTGAGGCTGCGTCACAGTATCCTGGGTTCGTGGGGCCGACGAAACCGTCCACCATTTTCTCGTAGTACACAAATGTGGTCAACGCTTTAGACGTTTCACATGCTTCTTGCAGGATCACGAAGTCCAATTTGCTTCCCAAATCTAAACTGAAATCCTCGTTTATTCTACCCACTGCCAATTTAGCGGCCACCGCAGGTAGGGCCTTGGAGTAGACCGGGTCGCAGTTCCAGGGCCCAAGGACCCCAACTTTGAAGATTAAACACTGGACACAGCATGGAAACGTCAAAACCCCGAGCAGGACCCATAGCAGAAAGTTATAGAATGGCAGCGTTGTAAGGCTGTGTCTGCTCTTGAAGATGGTGGGGCTGTATGGATAGTTGGATAAATCCCATAGCACACTTCCAACATTTAGAGGAATATGTTGCATTATCCTGCTTGAGTATCCGTATTGGTGAACTGTGATCCTACATCAGAGCAATATAAACCAAACCAAAGACACCTGCAAAAAAAAGTTTAGAGTAGCCTATTTATTTGAACATAATTTCTAATTAGGGTTAGGCTACTTCAAAGTTCATTGAACTGCATAGCGTTAAAACAAAGTAGGCTATGTGAAAGTGAGATCACTGTATTTGATAGCATGTTTTCCCAAAGATACACTCGTGAAATAGCATAACTTGAAGCATAATAAGTTGCACTTACCATTGCTTTTATTGGCCTTCTTGAAAGCTGAGAAGCCTGAAGAGAGTTTTTTAACACCTGTTTTTTCCCCCAGTAATCCTTACCTCACCATTTCAGTATTCTCTATATTTTAACACATGTAAAATGTCATACCGTTGCACAGTTGAAGACACAACACCTCATTATCTTTCTGGTCTGTATGATAGAGTGAGGAAGAGGCAGGAGCTCCCTTCTGTTTGTCAACTTCAGCACCCTAGAGAGCTCCTTACATCCCGCTGTTCGCGCTTCACGAGGCTATCGCGCGCTACACAGGTTCACTCCACACGCAAGTTACATTTTTCTCACCTTATAATATTAGCTCATTAGATTCAAACAGACTAACATGATGTATTATTGTAATGTATCCTTGGAAAGTCAAGGTTACCTGATGCTCAACAGGTTGCAGAAACTTAGATTACTAAAGCATTCAAAATAAAGCGATATTTTCTTCAATGTCAAACTTATTTATATTGAATTTCTAACGAATATATATTGTACATTATAGCAGGCCAAGATCAACCACGCCAATTCAATCAAATCCCTTTCAAAGTGACCTGTAGGCAAAACGGTTGCTGCACACGGACCTAATCCATATTCGGTAAGGCACACTATAAGAGGATTGTCAATGCACGTTGGAGTCTCTGAAACACATTACCGTCCCACAAAGCCTTGTCAAGATAGTAGCCTTATATTCTATAGAATATCACATTTTGATTTACAGAGAGGGCTCTAAAGAAATATAATTAGACATTTTCTATTTGGCACTAATAACAGTGATGAAGATGAAAAACTGAAAGTATTTTTTCTAGGGTAACTTAACATATTTTTTTCCTTTGCCATGGAGACAGCTTGTTGCATGAACAATATGCACCGAGCAATAATTGGTCTGATGCGTTTATGTGACAATGATAGGCCTCACACTTAAATTGAAATTGCTCTCAGGTGTTGAGGGAATAATTAACGTTAACGAAGGGTTCTCCCTGCTCGTGTATCCCCCGAGCTCCTCAATATTTGCCTGCGTCAGTCATTTCAGCTGTTTTGACGTCGCATTTCAGGAACACAGTACCACCAATTTAGACAGATTAGGCTACTGGCCGGGCCTCCCCCCAAAAAATTATACCCCTACCCGAGGTCGAACAAAACACAACCATATTTTTTTACATCTCTAATGCCTCCCATTTATTAAATGGTTGGTTGTGAAAAAATATTTTACTCAAAAACTAAACTCAAAACGTGCTGAATGCCTGGCTGGAGGGGGGATGGGTCACATAAACTCATGTAACCCAATATTGCAAGCGCTGATATTGCTCAAATTTGGAATACAAATAGTCACTTGTCTGCCTGACATACACAAATAAACCGCATTAGGATATCTTAATGCATCTAGCCAATTGTGCGCTGCCCGTGACAGAGCCTGGATTTGAACCCAGAATATCAAGTGGCACAGCGATGTAGAGCCTTAGACCACTGCACCACTCGGGAGGCCTCAGAAATGACCATTTTCACTGTCTCAGCCAACTTGTTTTCCTTAGAGCCAGTTACAATAGCTTCAACACAAAAAAACGTGTAACTGTATGTATTTTTGTCAGGCAGAGCCATACAGCACTGAATTAGAGCAAATTTGACTTGGAAAGTTGTCTTTCAAAGATATTCTCTGGTACATTGTATGCTTTTTAGCCAGTAGTTCTGAAAGTAACACCCATGAGCCAGAAGTGGTCCCCGAAAATTGCGTACTACATTACGTCACATGTGCAGATATGTGCACCACATCATTGCTCTGTCTGTAATTGTAATGTGAAATTGTACCCCCTAGCTCGATTGTCCATTGTTTGTAATCTATGTATGCTTGTGTTCCCTCATGTGCTTTATGTATTGATTTGTTGTTAATAAAAAATAAAAAATAAAAAAAAAATCATTTAAAAAAAAATCATTGCTCTGTCTTTCGTTCTGCTGTGTGTGGATCTTGCTAGCTGTCACTCAAATGGCTAGGGGCTAAAGCTCATTCATTTGAACTCGAATTTCTAGGGGGCTGGCCCACATGAGGGAAAATGTTTACCTTCCATTAAACAATCACTTCCCAACTAGGGATTTTGTGGCTAATTGAGGTAAAACAGTCATTCTGCTCATAGATTATGCATGTATAAACTTCAACACCCCACCCCCTCCAGCCAACCATTATTCTACACTTACTGAGTTTAGGGGTTGTTTTCCTTAGAGCCAATTGCAATAGCCACAACATCAAAACACGTGTAACTGTATGTATTTTTGTCAGGCAGGACAATACAGCACTGAATGAGAGCAAACTTGACTTGAGAGTTGTCTATTAATCAGCAACAAAGCATTTCATAAACGGGAGACATTGGAGATGTGAAAAAATATGGTTGTGCTTTGTAGGGGTATCTCAAAACCTAAAGCCCTTTTTGAGGATTGGCCACTAGCCTAGATACAAACAACTGGCTTTCGGCATCGGGACTCAGAGACACGTCACTTTGAAGCAAGTGACTTTTCATAGCAGGTTAGGAAAGCATTTTTGCTAACCCTTAAGCTAATTCTCCAAACCTGCTACGTGAATTATTCTAATCTGCTGCGTAAATTCTCCTAACCTGCTACGAAAAAGTTGTGGCGCGTTTTTGGGGAATCTCTTTCGACATCACAACATAGAGAAATGTAAGATAGATATCATGCACCGGCCTATATTTGAATATTGACAGACCTACTATATTTGAATATGGACATACCTCTATATTTGAATATTGACAGACCTACTATATTTGAATATGGACAGACCTACTATATTTGAATATGGACATACCTCTATATTTGAATATTGACAGACCTACTATATTTGAATATGGACAGACCTACTATATTTGAATATGGACAGACCTACTATATTTGAATATGAACAGACCTACTATATTTGAATATGGACAGGCCTACTATATTTGAATATGGACAGACCTAATATATTTGAATATGGACAGGCCTACTATATTTGAATATGGACAGACCTAATACATTTGAATATGGACAGGCCTACTATATTTGAATATGGACAGACCTAGTAAATATCGGGGATTATCTCCTATGACTAGATAGGCCTTTATTGATTAATTTGAATCCTGGGTGGTAGGCTATTGCAGTGTGTGTGTGTGTGCATGTGTGCATTAGAGAGAAACACAGAGAGAGAGAGAGAGAGAGAGAGAGAGAGAGAGAGAGAGTGTGCTGGGAGGTGGGTTGAAAAGCAACTCCACCTTTGCTGACCCATATCCTGAATAAGCTGATGAGCCTCTTAAATGTAACACCTTGACACCTCTCTCCTGCTGGCAGAAATAGGGGAGAAAATGACACCTCAGCGGAAGACACCAACTAAACATACAAAATCACCACACACAAATCATACTAATGAAATTAATGTGTACACATGCTTTCTATCGTGCAGTTTTGTCAAAAACTTGTCCATGGATAAAAAATAATATTTATTGTTGTCATATCTGGACAACATGCTTATTGAATGGCTGTAGCATGCATTACTTGTCCTGTTAGGATGCTCTATAGGTCCTACCCTGACACCGTCTGGTGGATTTTATATTACAATGCCTGATAAAGAAAAGACAATGTGAACTGGTGATTTAGGTATGATGTGGACAGCATTAAGGTATATGTACTTATCACAGTGTACTTTATCAGTGTTGAGGTAAATTGCAGGTTCAGACACAACACGTTTTAGTAACCTCTTGATTAAATGTTTGTTTATTCTTCCATAGTTGCAGTAGTGGTATGGCGATGGTGAATCGACTACAGCCAAAGTAAATCGAGAATAGTATATATTGAGGGAACTATCCCTTTACCCTTAATTCCAACATTGCATACCCATGGTCTCTGCTGAAATATACCCTTTTATTTTCAGGATGTACATGCTTTATGTGTATTTGTGTAATAAGGCCTAATAGGAATGCAAGATGTAGTTTGGTATTTTGATATATCACTAAGCTGTTTTGTTATATCACTAAGCTGTTTTGATATATCCCTAAGCTGTTTTGATATATCCCTAAGCTGTTTTGATATATCCCTAAGCTGTCTGTTTTGATATATCACTAAGCTGTTTTGATATATCACTAAGCTGTTTTGATATATCACTAAGCTGTTTTGATATATCACTAAGCTGTTTTATCACTAAGCTGTTTTGATATATCACTAAGCTGTTTTCCAAAAAACATTTAACAAATATTTTCCATGAGTGTATTCGATGCTGCAGACAGGGAGGGAGGGATAGAGACTGAGACAGAGAAAGAGAGAGTACCATATTATACAATTGTAAATCCAGACACTTTGTTCCAAAGTGCATCGCCCACACAACCAGTGCTGCTGCTCTTATCAGCTCAGTAGAGATTAGTATAGAGGACTAGTGACTTGCCCCTCTTCCCTGGGCTGCAGGCTGGGACTGTCTGTCCTGCCTGGTCCAGTGCTGCTCTTGACCTGGGACAGATCATTCTGTCATGGACCTACACACTCTCCCTCTCCTCTCTGGCAGTGGTGTAAAATACCTAAGTAAAAATACTTTAAAGTACTACTTAAGCAGTTTTTGGGGGTATCTGTACATTACTATTTATATTTTTGACAACTTTTACTCCACTACATTCCTGAAGAAAATAATGTACTTTTTACTCCATACATTTTCCCTGACACCCAAAAGTACTCGATATCTTTTTGAATGCTTAGCAGGACAGGAAAATGGTTTACTTCACACACGTATCAAGAGAATATCCCTGGTCATCCCTACTGCCTCTTATCTGGCAGACTCACTAAACACAAATGCTTTGTTTGTAAATTATGTCTGATTGTTGAAGTGTGTCCCTGGCTATCCGTAAATTTAAAAAACAAGAACATCATGCCATCTGGGTTGCTTAATATAAGGAATTTGAAATTATTTTTGATACTTCAGTATATTTAAAACCAAATACTTTTAGACTTTTACTCAAGTAGTATTTTACTGGGTGAATTTCACTTGAGTCAATTCCCTTTAATGTATCTTTACTTTTACTCAAGTATGACAATCGGGTACTTTTTCCACCACTGCTCTCTGGGGATGTAGCACTCAAAATACCTGGCAGATTTGTTCCACTTTCCTTGGCTGTAGTGTAGATATTTTTTGGATAAAGGTATATTTTGGTTATTTGATGATCTAATTATATTTTGTCAGTATTACCATAGGAACCCATTAATTCTGTATATGCCTATAACACCACCTTACAAACACTCCAATGTTAACTCATATAACAGTATCCCTTTTCTGAAGATGTTGCCTGCATTGTATATTTGAAATGTCACTTTATTATGTTGTAATCCAATATATTGAGTTTTTATATTTTGATCACAAAAACAAAACTGAAAAGTGGATTGTACCACAGGATGTAGCCTATAGTTTTTATAGGAGGTACAGTTTATTTAGAGTTGATTTAAAACAGAGGAAACTGTTTCCGTTGTTTGGTACACTTATCAGTTCACCTCCAATAAGGCAATGTCCCAAAAACCAAAACACATCTAAAACAGAAAAACAGAGCTTTAATAAACCAGCGCTTCTAAAGCATAAAAAGTGCTTTGTGAGAATAGCCTCTATGTTTCCTTTGCAGGGCACGTTCCTGATTTGAAACGCTTTCTCTTGAGTTGGATTGGGGGTATCCATCCATCCATGCCACCACAGCTTTAAGGCAGTGAAAACTGAGGAGGGACAGGGTAGTGGACAAGGTAGAGATCAGGGTTATCAGAGATTAGCGGTCCATCATCTGGGCAGATACTCCAGTGGAAGGCCTGTGTGGTTTCTGTCCCGGAGAGCCTGGTCCACAGCACGGATCAGCCCGTCTATCAGTCCTCTCATGTCGGGTGTGAAGGGGTCGAAGGTGGGCTGCCGGGCCCCGGAGCGTTTAAAGTGTCCATCCTGGTTGCTCTCGGCACACAGCAGTCTGTCCTCGGTCACTGTGGTGTTGAGGAAGGAGGCGATGGATCGTAGCCGGGGCACCAGCGCTGTCTGGAGTTCCTCGAAGTGGACCACTAGGACCCGTTGGCCGAACCGCAGCCAGTCCAGTACGTGGGATGCCCACCAGGAGGCGTAGCTGCTCACAAACTCAGGCCACTCTACGAGAAGTGTGGGGGTGGGGGCATGTTATTGTGCAGTGCTTTTCAGAAAGAACATCAACTCACACAATGCAGACAGACCCACAGACACTCCCCCCTTCAATAAAAAACAAAACACGGTCCCATAAGGACTCCTATTGGCTGGTGTACTATACTGTACATGATTAATACAAGCCACAATAAAACCCAGATTCCAGGCTGGCTCTGTACCTTTGGTCTTCCAGTGCTGATCAGAGGCGTATCCCAGATGTCCTGCACACTTCCTGTTGAACTCAGCCATGAGGGAACGGTACGGGCTCCTGATCAGCAGGATGACAGAGTCATACATCTCTATCTCTCTCCTCCCACTTTCATGTGTTTTCACACAGATGGTCCGACCACTCTTCCAGTAATCCTTCTCGCCTTTGAAGCCTACACAACACCAAGACACAGATGCACAAACCATATGGGAAATATTTTGCTTTTATCTTTGGCCATATAAGCCAAGCAAGACAGAGAGGTATGGATGATAACTTTCAAATAAAAATCTTGAATTCATTATGGACTGAGGCAAATAGCTGGATCTGCACAACAGATGGCCAAGGACAAAAATGGTTTCCTAATGTGTGGGAGCCCTCTTTCCTATCCAGTGTAAACATACAGTGGCTGTACAGTATAGGAGCTGACCTCTGTTGTAAAGGGTCCCATCGAAGTAGTAGCTGCCTGTGTAGTACCCTGTGGCCAACTCTATGAGGTGTCTGACCCAGGTGTTGCCTGCTCCTGGGAAGCTGGAAAGCGCTACCAATGAACTGGACTTCTCTGGTAGGAAATTCTTCTCTGTGCATCTGGAGTCTAGGAGAAAGGAATGTAACATTTTAAGTTAGGATGGGATTTGTAAATAACCTGCTCAGAAGCATACCGAATTGCAGAAGACAAAGTCCAACACAATTTGAGTGATTGATTTGAATTTCCGTGGTGCAAAGTGGAGTTTGGTGTCAAGCCAAAGTGGTGCTTAAAATTATTTCACAAGGTTGGCAGTCCTGGATTTGAAGGAAGAATGCTTTTGTGGTTGTCTGACCGTGTTACCTTGGACAGGTGTCTGGTAGACCTGGTAGAAGTGCTGGAGGGTTGATGGTAAGGAAGCTTCAGTGGTGTTGCTCTGTGAACAGTGCTCCTCCTCAGCCGGCTCATGGAGAGTGAAGTCAGGAGTAGCGTAACCACAGAAACAGTCCGGACTCCTCAGCATAGCCAGTGGAAACTCCTAGGCCAGGAAAATTGGATAACACTTTAAACAAACTAAAACGTATAATGGGTATATAGGGCATTCAAAAAGTCTTCATAGGCACATAGTAAATGCTTCACAATGTATTTATAAGCAACGTGATACTGCAAAATCCTGGCAATGTTCCCCTAGGGATCCAACCTTGTTCATGCAGGCCTCTATGCAGGACTGGGAGGTGAGGTTGAGCTGGAGCACATGGACCAGAGATGTAGAGGAGCTGTTCTCAGGCTCCCTGAAGCAGCCGCGGTAACGCACGTTCCTGTCTGCAAACACAGGAGATGTAGTTTGCGCAGCTGCAAGTCTCAAGTGAATGCGATGCGATATCAACTTCACCCAATCTCCTGCTGTTCCCCAGCTCTCAAGATTGGACCAGGTCCCTCATACTCACATCTCCTCTGGCCTGGAAGCATATCCTCCACCGTGAATACTGACAGGCGCCCAACACCGCCACAGAGCGAGCCTTTCTCCCCTTTACAGTCCAAGTTACATTCCTTGTCTCTCACACGTAGGCTGGTGATGTGGTTGCCACAGTAACACTCCGACCCATACTCCAGACCAGCAAACTGGTAGCCACTGTAAAAAATGACATTCATATATATATATGAACCTCTGGTAACAGTTTACATCAATTCAAAGTATTCACAACACATCCGTAATCTCTAAACAATCTGGTTATTCATAAGAAACCTATTTAATATATTGATTGCCTAAAGAGTCTTCTTTTTAAGAGTAATGTTTTTTCTATAACTATGCTGAACCAGGCGTATAACATGAGAACATACAGTATGTTAATAATGAATTCAACAGCAACGCAAATGCAGCACGCTCTTCAACCCTGGGGTTAATTAGGAGAGTACCATATGTCTCGCTCCCTTTGCTCTGCTGCACAATTAATACTGACAGAGACTGAAGCAGTCTGTCTGCCTGTCGCTCCCTAGTCCCTCACTGCAGATCACCCCCCCTCCTCAACCCCCCCAACATCTACCCTGAGACCACAAAACTCCTCACCTCCTCTGCTCACACGTCCTTAATTTGGAAGCTTCAAATTCTCAGCCTGGGACAAGCCAGCTAGATAGAGCTCTGCTCCCGCAACTGTAGGTCTGTGCTTACACTCTTCCCCCAAACCCTCTTCCATTGCTAGTTAATACAAGTCAAGTATCATGGAGCTCCTCGGGGTGAGCATATGCATATGCTATGCTAATTCTATAGTCTGCCTACCTGTGAGTGCTTTCCAGATACACAGATTCTGTGCAGTTTAATCTGCAGAGATTATAGGATGGGAATGGGGGTTATATAATGTTGATGATATGCTCCTCCTGAGATGTGAAATATTTCCTATGTTATGAAAGATCTGATAATAGTGTGTTGAAGCAGGATGGAGATATATTTACCTCGCTGAGCAGGTATCCTGGCACATGGTGCTGGTCATTTTGCGGAAATCAGTAAATACAGACCCCCTTAAAGCCCGCTCCTTGGAATTATCCAGAAAGCAACCTATGTAAGAACCTTGACATGAGACCAAACAAACAAACATACATAAATCAGCAAAGCATTAGTTACAGGTTAAGTAGTCTGTCATTGTGTTACTTCATTTTGTCAACCACTTTCTCAGGTAGCATCTCCAAAACTTGAGGAGTTGCCACATAGCTAATTTATAGAATACAATACCCCTTCAGAATCTCCACTCTAAATGGCAAAGAATCATTTTCCTCATTTCTGGGATAGGTCGGTAGGTACCTTTGTGAGGCACATTCCTCCTGGGGGTGCTCCTCTCCACCTGTGACATATCCTTCTCCGTCATCAGGCTGTGGAACCAGCGCCGCCGCAGGTGTCGGATCTCCAGATTCCTCGACATGAGCCAGCGTGCTCCAGTCCTGTTGTCCAACAGGCTCCCAGGCTGGTACCCCTGCCCCCTGGCCATGATCCGTGAGCTCCTGTCCCTGTAGCCTCCTACCCTCACAGGTGGCATCCCCAGCTCCAGGGCCCGGGGTGGTGAGGGTATGGAGGGCAGGGAGGGCAGTGGAGGGCTGGTGGCCCCTCGCTGGGTCACCACCAGGCTGGCCCGTTGGAGCAGCAGGACGCTCCCGGCCATGATGTAGGCCACACCCAGGAAGAGCAGGAACAGCTGAGCCCTCCGGAGGAAACGCTGCAGTCTGTAGAGGGGCTTGGCCATCGATCCCCTCTTTATCTCAGCCTGCCGCTGGCTCCAAACATATACAGAGCTCTGGTGTAAAGCATTCTATCCCAGTATCATACCCCCTTGTCTACTCATCTCAGCAAAACAATTATTGTGATCTACAATAATTCTCAGAACGAGAGGAACAGGAATCAGGAGTTGGTAGACCCTACTGGTCAAATGTCCTTAGATGTACCTCGACCTTGAGCCACTTGAGCAAGAGGTTCCACTCCATAGCTTGTTGATGTAAGACAGAACCTCTCGAGTCAGGATGATTCAGCCCACCTCCTCCAGAGCCAATGGAAGGCAGTCTGAATAAGGTCAAGGCTCAGCTTTCTCGTCTAGATGAAACTACAAAAAAGGAGACACAGGAGAAATATTGTATTATTGAGGCAGCGTGATTATGGTTGTATACATCTCTATTATAAAGGAGAGGAGGTGAGCCTAAGTCATTCACCATTTCCTCCTCTACAAGATGGCAAATTATAAGTTCTATGTCTACAATATGTAGTTGGCATGCATGGCACAAAACCAATTGCCTGAATGGTCTCAAAACTAGATCCTGCTCTTGTCAGAGTAACCTCTGACCTTCATCTCAGACTCAGGTTTGGAACATGGCCCAGTTCTAAACAAAGGCTTGAGATGCGATGGCATTCTTTCTTGCCAACACAAAGCGAGACCAGAGTGGAATGAAAATAAGCTTAGAGAAAGAGTTTATAGAATAACTATCAGATGCAAGTTTTCCTTCACAAAAATGACAGCTTCAGTATCGTTAGCTAGTGATTAAATTAGTCTTTAACCACAATGAGCGATTCATTGTGTCATCATCTAATTTGTCAGTTTCTGACAGGAACCAACAGTGAGGTCAACACATCTTGCTCAGTCAGCCTTTTAACCCCCTCCCTTTCAGCAATAACATACTTGTTTTTGCAGAAAGCAGATTGCACTTGTCAATCTCAACTGGGCAGTACAAGACAGAGGTGATGCCAGTTTTTCTCATCACCTACTGAGTTGTGGGTAGCCTCTTCCCTTTTGAAGATATATCAAAAATAGGACCCCTACAGTTATGCAGCTGAGCTTTTCACTAATGAATGTAGATCATTGCTCAAACAACACACAGTTTAACCAGGACTGTGTGTATGGCATTAACAATTTTGGGTTATGCTAGTACAGATATCAGATGATTAAAGGTATTAATCACATGCAAAACAGGCTACTTTTAAATGGAGAATAAACATTAGAGACCAGCTTCAAGAATTATGGGAAGGCTGGCAATAAAGCACTGCCGTGACTAAGAGAGCCTGTACAAACAGATACATTTATCTGTCCAAAAACCTTCCAAATCTCTTAAGTTTCAGGACAAGACAAATCTCTTGCAGAGTCAGATAAATCTCTTGAATATTCATCCAAATTCATATCCTGATATGCCAGGCAGAGCTCCTTCTTACACGTTTTCTGTGTTTGTGAGTTTTGCCTCAGAACAACTACCTTGCCCCAGGCAAGCACCGAGGAACTTCTTTAGTTGTTGTCCTTTGTTTTTCTTTTCATTTTCATTATTTCCGTTGCTCCTTACTTCCTGGAACCCAAGGACTGTCTTCAGGTGCAGTACAGACAAGTTGATGATCATAAACATAGTTAAGCTCTAGAGTAAGCTTCCTTTCCTATGCTTAAGCCTACCTTCACATCTTAGACTATCTTGCACATTTTTCCAGTTTTAATCATTTGTTTTTCCAATTAAAAAACCTTACTGTGGCATTTCTGCACATATTTTTTGTGACCGAATGTGTATTTTATTTTTTATAAAGCAGGAGTATGAGACCAAGAACAGGAGTTATTTATATGTATACATTTCTGTCAATTCTGACCCAGATTTTAGGGTGTGAGCTGAGAGTATGCTAAGCCAAGGACAGCCTCTCCATGCGTGACCTGTGTGGAATACACTCAGCCACTCCTGAGAGTGGTCCAGGGCCGGCACTTACCAATACTTTAAGAGCCAGCCAGCAAGGGATATATATATATATATATGGAGCGCTGCATTAATATTTTGTTAGGGAATGGACCTGTCTTGGGTTATTTACACTTTGTGTTGCATTTCCATTGGCCAAGCCATAAACAAGCCACAGTCACTAAAAACCGCTCAATAAATGGCTGCTAAAATGATCACAAAAGCCAGATCCTGGACAGTATTTTATTGACTACTGAAATCAAATGGATGCATGTGTAAAGATTGAGCAGGCTGCAGGCTGACTTCGGTTGTCAGTTGAACATTGTTTCCTCCGACACAGTGGTGTGGCTGGCTTCCGGGTTAAGCAGGCAGGTGTTAAGGAGTGTGGTTTGGCGAGTTGTGTTTCGGAGGACGCATGACTCGACTTTCGCCTCTCCTGAGCACATTGGGGACTTGCAGTGATGAGACAAGATTGTAAATGGATATCATGAAATTAGGGAGAAAAAGGGTTGTAAATAAAATGTGACTGGTGGCACACTGGTATCATATCTTTCATTTTCACCTCCATTTTCCTAACCCAGACAACAAGCCTCCAACCATTCCCCCTTGCAACCTTCCACAATTCCCCCTTCTTCTACCACTGCTGGACCCAAATGCCAGAGCCCAGGAGGCTGACAGTGGCGTGTGATCTAACGCAAACAGCCCACTGAATACCCCATTCAATACTAGATTGGAGGGAAAGGAGGGTGTGTGTGTGTGTGTGTGTGTGTGTGTGTGTGTGTGTGCAAGAGAGAGAGGGGGTCTTTATCTTGGGCTCTCTGACTGAAAGGATGTGTGGGAAGAAAACAGAGTGAGAAATTCACCACTGAGGTCTGTGTACTGCACCTGCTTTGTCTGGGCATCAATGTAGCACCAATAAGGACACCTACTTGACACGTGCTTCTACATCTGCATTGCTTGCTGTTTGGGGTTTTAGGCTGGGTTTCTGTACAGCACTTTGTGACATCAACTGATGTAAAAATGGCTTTGTAAATACATTTGATTGATTGATACTTCGATGATGTATCATATTTAAGATGGTTTTGAATTACATGCTATACATGCTCTATAACGCCTTTATACATTGGGAAAAAGTGGGATCCTTTATATGAGGAAAGATTTGCCAATAAATCATAGGTTCGATTTCAACTGATCAAAAATAATCTCATATCTTCTCCAAGTATTCCACTTGTTTGCATCATGTAGTTTTTCGCATGGCCTCAATGCATAATTTATGCATCACTTCAATTTACTATAACCTACAACAACCCTTTTTTATCACCAATGTCACATTTGAGGTTGTTTTCAACCTGTTCAGTGGCCTATACACGTCCACGGGATAGTCCATGCACAAATGACAACTGAACAGTTTAAAAAATCAACATTCATCATACGAACAATTTCTAAACATATACGGCTCCACAATTACAAACATACTGCAGGTCTTACCATAACGCCAGTGTTTCGATGGTATTCTGAGCTAAAACAGACCAAGAAAAACAAATCGTTAACAAAAGATCAATATGTTAATGAAATTCTGCACCTCCTTCATAAATGGCAATCCCCAGTCCTTGCGTGTTTGATTCGAATTGGCGCTCATCATTTCATGTGGCGATGTGGATGTCTCGTCTTCGTAGGCCTCATCTCATCCTTTTTATTTTCTTATGTAATGCCTTCTAAAGCGAAGGCATTAGAAAAGCAATAATCCCAATATTTTTTATCCTCGACATGTCGCCTTTGTCACACACACAGCAGAGCAGAATCACGTTTGTCTCTCTCCGTGCAGAGACCCAGCTGTTTAACCGGATAGAGACAGGAATACAGCGCGCATGCTCTTCAAGGATGCTCCAAACAGCTCACTGGGGTTTCAATGTGCACTGTGCACGTTTTACACATGGTCTACCTAACATAAACCTTCATTCGATTGTATTTAAATTATTTGTAAAAAATAATATAAAATATATGTCTTTACATTTACTTTCTATCATCACATTCATTGCGATATATCAATTAGGCTCCATCATGGAAAATTATTGTAATGAATTAGTTTAAATACTGTCATTCTAGACAGGTGCCCCTGGTCTTACAGACACCTATTAGTGTCTGTGAGATAGAGGTTGGTTATTGGTCTTTTTTATGGAGACTGAAAGTGTCAGATGGCAGGGGAATATCTGTGGCTTGAATTTGAAATATCAGACTCCAACAGCTGCATCAGTGTCATGACCTGGATGGATGGATCAATGGGATCAGTATTGGCCTGAAATTACAAACAGAGTGGAAGGGAGGATAGAAAGGGGTGCAGCTGTGGAGGAATTGACCAAATGCTACATTGTCAGTTTGTAGTGTCAGTCAATTAAACTGTGTTCAGCCCAATTCTGATATTTATTTACTAATTGGTCTTTTGGCCAATCAGATCAGCGCTGAAAAAAGAGCTGATGTGAAAAGATCGGATGTGATTGGTCAAAATACCAAATAGTGGGAAAAACATCAGAATTGGGCTGCCGATGTAAATGCAGCCTTACTGACCTGTTATAAGGCTGGTTAGAACATAGGACCTGAAAAACAGAGGAGAAAAAAATATTGTTATTTTTCTCTCTACACACACATTCTTGCACAGTTAACCTTGTGGGGACATACAATTCAGTCCCATTCAAAAGATTATTTTCCCTAACATCTAACCCTAACCTTAACCCTAACCCTAATTCTAACCCAAACACTAATTCTAACCTTAACCCTAAACCCCCTAGAAATAGCATTTGACCTTGTGGGGACCAACAAAATGTCCCAGGTTAGTCAAATCTTTGTTGGTTTACTATTCTTGTGGGGACTTCCGGTCCCCGCAATAATTGTTAAACACACGGACACACACACACACACACACACACACACACACACACACACACACACACACACACACACACACACACACACACACACACACACACACACACACACACACACACACACACACACACACACACACACACACACACCAGATGATTGTTTAACTGAATTCTCCAGTGGGCTACTTGGTTTTACTGTTGATGGAGAATATAGTGGTTTTAGTGCCATTAGTAATGGATAGTCACAGCACAAAGTTAGCAGAAGGCAGTGCAGGACTTCATTGTCGGTCTCCCCTGCTAGATTGAAATAGTCCATCCCTGTGTGGTTGCGTCGTAATGAACACACTGATTGCTGTTCCTAATGAGAAACAGAAACATGGAAATGGTCTCTGTATAGAACTGAAGGTAAAACATCTCCTCCGTCACAGTTCTTCACTGCAGTGCAGACTCCCACACACACTCCCATGGGTATATGAGCTTCATGCTATCTTGAGCCTTTGGAGAAGCTCTCATATTCACACTTACATTTCACTCCTGTACAGTCAGTCTCCTATCAACACGAAAGCTAATTTATTACCCAGAGTGCCAATGTGCACAACACCATGCAAACTACAAGTAATGTAATTACAGCTGACGCTGCCTGGCGCCGACCACAGACTTGACAGAGGTATACAACCTACTTAATACCAATTAAACAGATGCTAATGTATGCCACTGCTTTGCCCTTGATGCAGATGACACACCCTGTAACCATCTCAGGGACAGAGAACTAGCATAGATCCTGACGCACCCCAGGCAGGGATGAGCTCTCCAGAACTCTAAGGTTCTAATTAAATCAAGTGGCAGAGATCTGTTCCCAATTTTTCAAAAGTTATCTGGATTTCGCCTGTCGGATAGGATTAAATGCATAGCAATAGAAAGAATAGAACGGGTTCCCAATTCAAGTCAATTATTCGTCCGTTCTATTCGTTCTTTTTCTATGCATTCAATCCTATCCGATAGGTGAAATCCAGATAGATAAAAAAATGTTTTACTGTGCCCAGGGGATATAGATGACTAATGTTAGGAGTCCCCTGTAAAGTAGGCTACACCTCACCCTGGGTTAGGATTAACACCTCCTATACATTACAGGTTACCATCCATGCATGAAGGCTGCATATATAACACGGACATAAGATACAAAGGCTTATAGCATGAAATCCCTGCGTCCTTTCCTTGCCTTTATATTACCCTCTATAAGCAAGTGGAGGACAATGCGTCTGACTCTAGTCTCTACACTGACTGTCTGCCAGTGACTGATATGTTCATCAGCTTGCGGTGCAGTAATGTCCAAGATAATGTGTTTGTCATCCGGTCCGGGTGTACAAATCAGCTTATCCTCAGGGACTAAACTGAATGCAGCAATGCATATTAGTAATGAATGAATCCAGGGCTGACTCAGTTCAACATTGACCTCCTTTACTCTGTGAAATGTCAGGAGTTGGTCTGCCCCCCCCCCCCATCCTCCTCCCTCCTCCATGTTTGTTAGCATCCATCAGCTATTTCTCCCTGCCCTTTCCCCTTTCTTTGTTTTCTTGCAGTCAGAGTACATTCACGTGTCAGGAATGAGAGGGAGGGAGGGATTTTTGCCCTCTTTCATTTCCTGCAGGGGTGGACTGAAACAGCCCTGCTTGAGTTGGCCTTTCATCATAAAATGAACCGAGAGCGATCTGTCTGTCTGTTGGTGCTGAGGGCGAAGGGGGAACTGAACTTTAAAGTCTGCTTTCCACACTCACTTGACCACAGAGCAGTCACTTGGATGAAGCTGAGGGATTGGATGCTTGAAAAATGCAGCCTCAGTCCATGCTCTACTTTTGCCTTTTAGACTCTTGTCCTTCTCAGACTCCGTTTCAGCACTGCCTGCCTGGCCTGCACTCTTAATGTACTGTTTTGTCTCAAATATAAAAGGGATGGATACGTTGCAATTTATGTTTTTGTTGTTGCTTGATGACTATCATTTGTAAACTCTGGCATGTGGTGCAAAGATGCAATTTGTTTTATGGTGCCTTGTTACTTAGTTTTACATGTTCTGCTGGTAAACAAATGAGTTGTAATGAGATTAAATGACAGGGCTATAAATTGCTATTACGGGTGCTTCTCAGTAGTGGGGGAGATGAATGCTGCTTTTAGTGTAGCTGGCTTAGTCTGATAGATGTGTCCATGTTGTTGTTCCAGCATTAATGAAGTTATTTGTATGGACACTGGTGCTGCTGGCTTATTTCTATTTCTACTGTGACATAATGGATTTAAGCCTCTGGAAGAAAACTATAACGAATCTGAATCTGTCACATTTACAGTATCTTGATGAAGAAATGCTAAGATAATAAGGACATCATTCAGCTCCCTGAAATCCCTCAGAGCTTAGTTCAAATACTCATCCATCTTTCAACCCCCAAATTGCTTTGATTATAGATGATATATATGGAGAGTAGGCTGAGTAGGACATCTTTTAGAGACGTATAGTTATAGGTACAGTGGGGCAAAAAAGTATTTAGTCAGCCACCAATTGTGGAAGTTCTCCCACTTAAAAAGATGAAAGAGGCCTGTAATTTTCATCATAGGTACACTTCAACTATGACAGACAAAATAAAAAAATGTTTTCTCCAGAAAATCACATTGTAGGATTTTTAATGAATTTATTTGCAAATGATGGTGGAAAATAAGTATTTGGTCAATAACAAAAGTTTCTCAATACTTTGTTATATACTCTTTGTTGGCAATGACAGAGGTCAAACGTTTTCTGTAAGTCTTCACAAGGTTTTCACGCACTGTTGCTGGTATTTTGGCCAAATTCTGTCACGGGATTCTTCCTGGGAAGGAGAGGCGGACCAAAATGCAGCGTGGTTATTTTTGTACATCTTTAATAAAGATGAAAATAGAACAATCTACAAAACAAGAAACGTGAAAAACCGAAAACAGCCCTATCTGGTGCAACAAACACAAAGACAGGAACAATCACCCACAAAACCCAACACAAAACAGGCTACCTAAATATGGCTCCCAATCAGAGACAATGACTAACACCTGCCTCTGATTGAGAACCATATCAGGCCCAAACACAGAAACAGACAAACAAGACATCCAACATAGAATGCCCACTCAGATCACACCCTGACCAAACAAAACATAGAACATACAAAGCAAACTATGGTCAGGGTGTGACACATTCCTCCATGCAGATCTCCTCTAGAGCAGTGATGTTTTGGGGCTGTTGCTGGGCAACACAGACTTTCAACTCCCTCCAAAGATCTTCTATGGGGTTGAGATCTAGAGACTGGCTAGGCCACTCCAGGACCTTGAAATGCTTCTTACGAAGCCACTCCTTCGTTGCCCGGGCGGTGTGTTTGGGATCATTGTCATGCTGAAAGACCCAGCCACGTTTCATCTTCGATGCCCTTGCTGATGGAAGGAGGTTTTCACTCAAAATCTCACGATACATGGTCCCATTCATTCTTTCCTTTACACGGATCAGTCGTCCTGGTCCCTTTGCAGAAAAACAGCCCCAAGCATGATGTTTCCACCCCCATGCTTCACAGTAGGTATGGTGTTCTTTGGATGCAACTCAGCATTCTTTGTCCTCCAAACACGACGAGTTGAGCTTTTACCAAAAAGTTATATTTTGGTTTCATCTGACCATATGACATTCTCCCAATCTTCTTCTGGATCATCCAAATGCTCTCCAGAAAACTTCAGACGGGCCTGGACATGTACTGGCAGGGGGACACGTCTGGCACTGCAGGATTTGAGTCCCTGGCGGCGTAGTGTGTTACTGATGGTAGGCTTTGTTACTTTGGTCCCAGCTCTCTGCAGGTCATTCACTAGGTCCCCCCGTGTGGTTCTGGGATTTTTGCTCACCGTTCTTGTGATCATTTTGACCCCACGGGGTGAGATCTTGCGTGGAGCCCCAGATCGAGGGAGATTATCAGTGGTCTTGTATGTCTTCCATTTCCTAATAATTGCTTCAAACCAAGCTGCTTACCTATTGCAGATTCAGTCTTCCCAGCCTGGTGCAGGTCTTCAATTTTGTTTCTGGTGTCCTTTGACAGCTCTTTGGTCTTGGCCATAGTGGAGTTTGGAGTGTGACTGTTTGAGGTTGTGGACAGGTGTCTTTTATACAGATAACAAGTTCAAACAGGTGCCATTAATACAGGTAACGAGTGGAGGACAGAGGAGCCTCTTAAAGAAGAAGTTACAGGTCTGTGAGCCAGAAATCTTGCTTGTTTGTAGGTGACCAAATACTTATTTTCCACCATAATTTTTTTCTCATTTTGTTTGTCATAGTTGAAGTGTACCTATGATGACAATTACAGGCTACTCTCATCTTTTTAAGTGATAGAACTTGCACAATTGGTGGCTGACTAAATACTTTTTTGCCCCACTGTATATTCAGAAAGAGACATTTCTTAGACCGGCTGACTCATAGAGAGAGGAAGGAGAGCTGTGGGACTACGTCAGGATGTGAGGGTTTCGCTTGGTTAGGGAGAAGCTTGAGCTGTCACCTCCTCCACTGACATGGCCTCAGAGCAGCAGGACAGGACTCAGACCTGGCTGACTGGCTCAGAGCTCAGAGCTCAACACTCTCTGACAGCTGACATGCTCACTTCACTGGAGCACTCAAGCAGGGAGACATGACAGAGAGAAAGAGAGAGAGAGAGATGTGTTAGGAGTTCTATCTATTTCACAGTGAGTGTCCTTACTGAACAAATGTCAAATGGGCTTTTTACCAAATTACCGTACGACAGACCACGTATTCACCCTGCACACCCTAATTGACAAACAAACATTTTTGACGGTGACAAACTGCTGACTACCTGCTGCTTCAGAGGACCGAAAAGACTGGAAAGAGAACACACTTTCTTTAACATATATTTGTATTTACCTCAGCCTGTCTACTCAGCTAGCCAGCTACAGTAGCTGGTTAGTCAGACAGTTTTATATAGCTAACATTAGCTAACTAGCTACTGTAACTGTTATTGTAGCTTTCTATTTGTATGTAGCTTGCACTTCAAAGGCCTCCCTCGAGGAGATTTTCGTTTATGTTTCCAACCAAGAGAAGTACTATGAAGGCACCACTGATCGCAACAAGAGATTCAGAGAAATTAACAATTCAGGGTAATGTTAAGCAGTTAAGCAACTTCTATTAAATAACTGGACGGATTTAGCTATGTACAACCATTTTTCAACAACCATTTTCCATCTAGCTAGTTGGTCATCTTCATGTTGCTAGCTATACATATAGTTCAGTGGAGGCTGCTGAGGGGAGGATGGCTCATAATAATGTCTGGAATGGCGTAAATGGAATGGTATCAAACAAGTGGTTTTTATGTGGTTGATACCATTCCATTGACTCCATTCAAGCCATTATTATGAGTCGTCCTTCCCTCAGCAGCCTCCACTGATATAGTTATATATCTGTCATATTGAGGTATCCAGCTATACATTAGACCTGATCAATCAAATGGATAGGCGTAAGCAATTATGGTAATTCCAAATGCCCTTAACTAGGTTTCTTCGCTAGACAGACACACAGAAAGGGGGAGAGAAGGGGGGAGATAGTGAGAAAGAAAGGTTGAAAGGGAGAGAGGGAGAGAGAGGTGGGAAGAGAGTGGAGGACAGACAGAGAGAGAGATGGAGAGAGAGAAACAGAGAGAGAGAAAGACAGCAGTGCAAATGTACTTAGACTAGAGTATTTCAACAACTCTTCTCTTCCAACTTGTTAGGCAATCATATCTACCTACGGGGGAAGGATGGCCAGCCACACAGGAGGGTGATTTTCATTAAGGAAGAGAAGGAGGCTGTGCTGACCGAGATGCATGCTGGCCATTTCGGAGTGAAGCACATGATTGCAAAAATCAACCTACTCTTCTTCTGACGGGGAATTGTCAAGGAGGTGGACAGCTGTGCAAGTGAAATAACCTTTTGTTTATCAATCACGTTATTATATATGAAAATATTAGGATTTCAATGAATGTCATATCAGAAAGCACACAATGTTTCAAATGGTCACTTTTTGCTTATTAAAGTTCAGTACCCTGTCTAGCCTGCCAGAAGTTTGAGATGGCGAAGACTGTGGCGCCGGAGTTGAAGCCCATCAAAGTTGTTTCACCATGGCACATGATCGGTAAGTGTCCCAATTCAAATTTTTCCCTGATAAGTTGTTTTGTAATGGTTGCTTTATTTGACCACAGCAGAGTTCAATATTATAAAATGTGTGTGTGTGTGTGTGTGTGTGTGTGTGTGTGTATGAAAACCAGTATTCTTCTCTCTAACACTTTAAATGTTAGGGGTGGACCTCATCGGACCACTTTAAATGTCAGGGGTGGACCTCATCAGACCACTTTAACTGTCAGGGGTGGACCTTATCGGACCACTTTAAATGTCAGGGGTGGACCTCATCGGACCACTTTAAATGTCAGGGGGGGGTGTACCTTATCAGACCACTTTAAATGTCGGGGGTGTGGACCTCATCGGACCACTTTAAATGTCGGGAGGGGGTGGACCTCATCGGACCACTTTAAATGTCAGGGGTGGACCTTATCAGAACACTTTAACTGTCAGGGGTGGACCTTTTCGGACCACTTTAAATGTCAGGGGTGGACCTCATCGGACCACTTTAAATGTCAGGGGGGGTGTACCTTATCAGACCACTTTAAATGTCGGGGGGGTGGACCTCATCGGACCACTTTAAATGTCGGGGGGGGGGTGGACCTCATCGGACCACTTTAAATGTTAGGGGTGGACCTTATCGGACCACTTTAAATGTCGGGGGGGGGTGTACATTATCAGGCCACTTTAAATGTCGGGGGGGTGGACCTCATCGGACCACTTTAAATGTTAGGGGTGGACCTCATCGGACCACTTTAAATGTTAGGGGTGGACCTCATCGGACCACTTTAAATGTCAGGGGTGGACCTCATCAGACCACTTTAAATGTCAAGGGTGTACCTTATCGGACCACTTTAAATGTCTGGGGTGGACCTCATCAGACCACTTTAAATGTCAGGGGTGGAACCTTCACGAAATCCAGGAATGTTAACGGTGACCGATCATTTTACCAAGTGGGTGGAGGCAATACCCATCAAGGTGAGTAAAAGGAAGAGTATGTGCTTAACTCTAAATTCCCTTCTGTAAACCCATTAAAAAGGGTGCTTGCAACCTAAAATGTTTTTTCGTTTCGTATGATACCCATCAAGGACGAGACTAGCGAGGCCACCTCCAAGGCGATGATGGATATCTTCAACACCCACGGTTCTCCTCATCTTGAGTGATCGAGGTCATGAACGCTGGTACGGATGTTATACGTTATATTCTGTCACCAATGGTTTGTTTTATTTATTTTTACAATTGGTTTTTGTTTTTCCATGGTACATAATCAGACATATTTCACTATCTTACATTGTCAATAGATATCGCTTTCCTGCCCCCTCCTCCAGGTTTGGTGAATGGACCAACCAGACCCTCAAGACTGCCATGGGAAAGTTCCTTGATTGGTACCAGGAAGGGTGGGAGAAAAAGGTTATTCTCTAAGCACACAATAACAGCATCCAGGCCTCCACTGAGTACGGACGGGAGCCACAGCTGTTAACTGAGGTAAAAAATGCAATTGTATTATTGTTGCATATACTGTAGTCTTTCAAATGTGTGATTGACTTAGTGTTGTTGTTGGTCTATTGCTATTTTTGTATAACGTACTTTCCGATCACTGAAACCCCACCTGATGTGGTGGAAGTTGTCGAACCAGGTCAGAACGCCTTTGAGGATCACCTTCAGGCACCGATGTGGAGGTTTTTGACCAGGTAAAAATTATTTGGTTGACATTTGAGAAAGCAAGAAATGGTAGACCTCTTCAATTTACCTCTCCAAATGACTTTAGCACCATCGACTGTCCAAGCCCCCCAAGAGGTATCCCATCCACCAGAACCAGTTCGGATCAGTCTGAGTCGGAGGGGGACCAGCTTGAGGTAGGCTATACCTTCCAAAAGTGTTGAAAAGTACATATCTTCCATTTATAACACTGCACTAATCCATTAAATGTTCTCACTGTAAAGTGTAACCTGTGTGTTTAATTGTTTATATCTGTCTCCAACCCTGTGCTCTTTAACTCTGCCAAACACCCAGACGTGGATCCACCTGATGTCCTCCATTACCAACCACCCTCCAACATTTCATTACGTCATCTACAGCTACTGTTAGTGTCATGTTGTTAATATCTGCTAAAAAAGTTTTCTTGCCTTATCATACTGGGCACATAATATGTGAGATACACATATGAACTGAAGCGGTCTTCTGGTCAGGCTCCAGAGACGGGAACATCGCGCACCGCTCCCGAGCATACTACTACCTACCACACCGCTCCCGAGCATACTACTACCTACTACTACCTACTAACGAGACGTGGTGTGATCATAACAACATACAGGAACTCAAACCCTTCTGACTTACAATTCCTCACAATCAAATGTCGACTGCATTATCTACCAAGAGAGTTCTCTTCGATTATAATCACAGTCGCATATATTCCCCCCCAAGCAAACACATTGATGGCCCTGAAATTTTTTTATTTGACTCGATGTAAACTGGAAACCACATATCCTGAGGCTGCATTCATTGTAGCTGGGTATTTTAACAAGGCTAATCTGAAAACAAGACTCCCTAAATTCTATCAGCATATCGATTGTGCTACCAGGGCTGGTAAAACCCTGGATCATTGTTATTCTAACTTCTGCAACGCATATAAGGCCCTCCCCCGCCCTCCTTTCGGAAAAGCTGACCACAACTCAATTTTGTTGCTCCCAGCCTATAGACAGAGACTAAAACAGGAAGCTCCTGCGCTCAGGTCTGTTCAACGCTGGTCGGAACAATCTGATTCCACGCTTCAAGATTGCTTCTATCACGTGGATTTGGATATGTTCCGCATTGCTTCGAACAACAACATTGACAAATACGCTGATTCGGTGAGCGAGTTTATTAGCAAGTGCATCAGCAGTGTGGTACCCACAGCAAATACAAAAACATTCCCCAACCAGAAACCGTGGATTGATGGCAGCATTCACGAGAAACTGAAAGCTCAAACCACTGCTTTTAACCAGGGCAAGGTGACCGGAAACATGACCGAATACAAACAGTGTAGCAATTCCCTCCGCAAGGCAATCAAACAAGCTAAGCGTCAGTATAGAGACAAAGTAGAGTCGCAATTCAACAGCTCAGACACAAGAGGTATGTGGCAGGGTCTACAGTCAATCACGGATTACAAAAGAAAACCAGCCCCGTAGCGGACCAGGATGTCTTGCTCCCAGACAGACTAAATACATTTTTTTCCCGCTTTGAGGACAATACAGTGCCACTGACACGGCCCGCTACCAAAACCTGCGGACTCTCCTTCACTGCAGCCGATGTGAGTAAAACATTTAAACGTGTTAACCCTCGCAAGGCTGCAGGCCCAGATGGCATCCCCAACCGTGTCCTCAGAGCATGCGCAGACCAGCTGGCTGGTGTTTTTACGGACATATTCAATCAAACCTTATCCCAGTCTGCAGTTCCCACATGCTTCAAGAGGGCCACCATTGTTCCTGTTCCCAAGAAAGCTAAGGTAACTGAGCTAAACGACTACCGCCCCGTAGCACTCACTTCCGTCATCATGAAGTGCTTTGAGAGATTAGTCAAGGACCATATCACCTCCACCCTACCTGACACCCTAGACCCACTCCAATTTGCTTACCGCCCCAATAGGTCCACAGACGACGCAATCGCAATCACACTGCACACTGCCCTAACCCATCTGGACAAGAGGAATACCTATGTGAGAATGCTGTTCATAGACTACAGCTCAGCATTTAACACCATAGTACCCTCCAAACTCGTCATCAAGCTCGAGACCCTGGGTCTTTACCCCGCCCTGTGCAACTGGGTACTGGACTTCCTGACGGGCCGCCTCCAAGTGGTGAGGGTAGGTAACAACATCTCCACCCCGCTGATCCTCAACACTGGGGCCCCACAAGGGTGCGTTCTGAGCCCTCTCCTGTACTCCCTGTTCACCCACGACTGCGTGGCCATGCACGCCTCCAACTCAATCATCAAGTTTGCAGACGACACTATGGTGGTAGGCTTGATTACCAACAACGATGAGACGGCCTACAGGGAGGAGTATGGTGTCAGGAAAATAACCTCACACTCAACGTCAACAAAACAAAGGAGATGATCATAGACTTCAGGAAACAGCAGAGGGAGCACCCCCCTATCCACATCGACGGGACAGTAGTGGAGAAGGTAGTAAGTTTTAAGTTCCTCGGTGTACACATCAGGGACAAACTGAATTGGTCCACCCACACAGACAGCGTGTTGAAGAAGATGCAGCAGCGCCTCTTCAACCTCAGGAGGCTGAAGAATTTAGGCTTGTCATCAAAAGCACTCACAAACTTTTACAGATGCACAATCGAGACCATCCTGTCGGGCTGTATCACCGCGTGGTAACAGCTACTGCTCCGCCCACAAGGCTCTCCAGAGGGTAGTGAGGTCTGCACAACGCATCACTGGGTGCAAACTACCTGCCCTCCAGGACACCTACACCACCCGATGTCACAGGAAGGCCATAAAGATCATCAAGGATAACAACCACCCGAGCCACTCACCCCACCATCATCCAGAAGGCGAGATCAGTACAGTTGCATCATAGCAGGGACTGAGAGACTGAAAAACAGCTTCTATCTCAAGGCCATCAGACTGTTAAACAGCCACCACTAACATTGAGTGGCTGCTGCCAACATACTGACTCAACTCCAGCCACTTTAATAATAGAAAAATGTATGTAATAACTGTATCACTAGCCACTTTAAACAATGACACTTAATATAATGTTTACATAACCTACGTTACTCATCTCATATTGTCAGCGATTGGGTGCAGAGATGTAGCGGAGTCAGGCGCAGGACACAGGTTTGAGCAACACAACTGAGTTTACTCACAAAAATCCAAGCAATATTCCAAATAGGAAAATACATACACACTAACACCTACAACAACCACAAAGACACCAACAATCACGGACAGAACAGAAATGTATGCCAGAGGGTTAAATTGCCCTCGCTAGAAGCATGTGTTTCAGACATTAAGGAAGTGGATGGCTGCAAACTTTCTACTTTTAAACTCGGACAAAACAGAGATGCTTATTCTAGGTCCCAAGAAACAAAGAGATCATCTGTTGAATCTGACAATTAATCTTAATGGTTGTACAGTCGTCTCAAATAAAACTGTGAAGGACCTCGGCGTTACTCTGGACCCTGATCTCTCTTTTGAAGAACATATCAAGACTGTTTCAAGGACAGCTTTTTTCCATCTACGTAACATTGCAAAAATCAGAAACTTTCTGTCCAAAAATGATGCAGAAAAATTAATCCATGCTTTTGTCACTTCTAGGTTAGACTACTGCAATGCTCTACTTTCCGGCTACCCGGATAAAGCACTAAATAAACTTCAGTTAGTGCTAAATACGGCTGTTAGAATCCTGACTAGAACCCCAAAAACATATCATATTACTCCAGTGCTAGCCTCCCTACACTGGCTTCCTGTCAAGGCAAGGACTGATTTCAAGGTTTTACTGCTAACCTACAAAGCATTACATGGGCTTGCTCCTACCTATCTCTCTGATTTGGTCCTGCCGTACATACCTACACGTACGCTACGGTCACAAGACGCAGACCTCCTAATTGTCCCTAGAATTTCTAAGCAAACAGCTGGAGGCAGGGCTTTCTCCAATAGAGCTCCATTTTTATGGAATGGTCTGCCTACCCATGTGAGAGACGCAAACTCGGTCTCAACCTTTAAGTCTTTACTGAAGACTCATCTCTTCAGTGGGTCATATGATTGAGTGTAGTCTGGCCCAGGAGTGTGAAGGTGAACGGAAAGGCTCTGGAGCAACGAACCGCCCTTGCTGTCTCTGCCTGGCCGGTTCCCCTCTTTCCACTGGGATTCTCTGCCTTTAACCCTATTACAGGGGCTGAGTCACTGGCTTACTACTTACTTACTTACTTACTCTTTCATACCGTCCCTAGGAGGGGTGCGTCACTTGAGTGGGTTGAGTCACTGATGTGATCTTCCTGTCTGTGTTGGCGACCCCCCTTGGGTTGTGCCGTGGCGGAGATCTTTGTGGACTATACTTGGCCTTGTCTCAGGATGGTAAGTTGGTGGTTGAAGATATCGCTCTTGTGGTGTGGGCGCTGTGCTTTGGCAAAGTGGGTGGGGTTATATCCTTCCTGTTTGGCCCTGTCCGGGGGTGTCATCGGATGGGGCCACAGTTTCTCCTAACCCCTCCTGTTTCGGCCTCCAGTATTTATGCTGCAGTAGTTTATGTGTCGGGGGCATAGGGTCAGTTTGTTATATCTGGAATACTTCTCCTGTCCTTTCCAGTGTCCTGTGTGAATTTAAGTATGCTCTCTCTAATTCTCTCTTTCTCTCTTTCTTTCTCTCTCTCGGAGGACCTGAGCCCTAGGACCATGCCTCAGGACTACCTGACATGATGACTCCTTGCTGTCCCCAGTCCACCTGGCTGTGCTGCTGCTCCAGTTTCAACTGTTCTGCCTGTGATTATTATTATTTGACCATGCTGGTCATTTATGAACATTTTAACATCTTGGCCATATTCTGTTATAATCTCCACCCGGCACAGCCAGAAGAGGACTGGCCACCCCACATAGCCTGGTTCCTCTCTAGGTTTCTTCCTAGGTTTTGGCCTTTCTAGGGAGTTTTTCCTAGCCACTGTGCTTCTACACCTGCATTGCTTGCTGTTTGGGGTTTTAGGCTGGGTTTCTGTACAGCACTTTGAGATATCAGCTGATGTACGAAGGGCTATATAAATACATTTGATTTGATTTTATTTAAATAAGGAACATGATATGGGAATTGAAACCAAGTGTGTGTAATACAGACAAAACAAAACGAAAATGAAACATGGATCGGTGGTGACTAGAAAGCCGGTGACGTCGACCGCCGAACACCACCCGAACAAGGAGAGTGGCCGACTTCGGCGGAAGTCGTGGCACATATGTACACACTGTAGTCTATACCATCTACTGCATCTTGCCATCTTTATGTAATATATGTATCACTAGCCACTTTAAACAATGCCACTTTTATATGTTTACATACCCTACATTACTCATCTCATATGTATATACTGTAGTCTATACCATCTACTGCATCTTGCCATCTTTATGTAATATATGTATCACTAGTCACTTTAAACAATGCCACTTTATATAATGTTTTCATACCCTACATTACTCATCTCATATGTATATACTGTACTCGATACCATCTACTGCATCTTGCCAATGCCATTCTGTACCATCACTCATTCATATATCTTTATGTATATATGCTTCCTCCTTTCCACTTGTGTGTATAAGGTAGTTGTTGTGAAATTGTTAGGTTAGATTACTCGTTGGTTATTGCTGCATTGTCGGAACTAGAAGCACAAGCATTTCGCTACACTCGCATTAACATCTGCTAACCATGTGTATGTGACAAATACAAATTTGACTTGATTTGATTTGACTGGAACGAACTGCAAAAATCTCTGAAGCTGGAGACTCTTACTTCACTCACTAGCACCAGCTGTCAGAGCAGCTCACAGATCACTGCACCTGTACATAGCTCATCTGTAAATAGCCCATCCAATCTACCTCATCCCCATACTGTACTTATTTATTTATCTTGCTCCTTTGCCACCCAGTACCTCAACTTGCACATTCATCTTCTGCACATCCTACCATCCCAGTGTTGTAACCATGGCCTATTTATTGCCTTACCTCTCTTATCCTACCTCATTTGCACATGCTGTATATAGATTTTTCTACTGTATTATTGATTGTATGTTTGTTTATTCCATGTGTAACTCTGTGTTGTTGTATGTGTCAAACTGCTTTGCGTTATCTTGGCCAGGTCGCAGTTGCAAATGAGAACTTGTTCTCAACTAGTCTACCTCGTTAAATAAAGGTGAAATAAAAAAAATTGTTCCACATTATTCCTTGTTGTATCCTAAATCCTACAATAGATAGAAAAAAATGCTTAATAAACGAGGACTAATTAAATGATATTATATCAGCTTAGAGAAGGGAAGGGCAGGTTAAAATAAAAACATGACAGCCAGACAAGCCAGTGTATGAATCAAGCAGATTTGTGTCAATGACGTCGTCGTGGAAATGAACGGACCAAGGTGCAGCGTGGTGAGCGTACATTTTCCTTTATTTATGTAAATTAACTTGTTCTTAACTGACTTGCCTAGTTAAATTTAAAAAATTAAAAAGTAACTTTAATGTGTCAAGCAGACAAATTTTATTTTCCATTTCTGAAATGTAGCATTGTGTAAGTCATGGATTTCATGTTGTAATGTTAACAAGGTTCCCAAAAGTAGTTTGAAATAATGTTTTTATTTTGTTAGCTAAACAAAACTTGAAATTGTAGTGGAAATCAGCCTTGTTTGCATAGCGATAATGAAAAGAACGTAATTTAGTCTGTAATGATCTCCACAATTCACATCATTAGGTTATCACACCGTTGATATAGCAATGGACACTAAAAGTTTATCGAATCTCATTGTGATGTTGAGGGGGACACTTATTGGCATGACATGCCTGCTATACAAATTGATGGAAAGTGGTGTTGGGGGAAAAACATACGACATTATAAAATCCATGTATACAAACAACAAGTGTGTGGTTAAAATAGGCAAAACACACACACACACACACATTTCTTTCCACAGGGCCAGGGGGTGAAACAGGGATGCAGCTTAAGCCCCACCCTCTTCAACATGTATATCAACAAATTGGTGAGGGCATTAGAACAATCTGCAGCACCCGGCCTCACCCTACTAGAATCTGAAGTCAAATGTCTACTGTTTGCTGATGATCTGGTGCTTCTGTCCCCAACCAAGGATGGCCTACAGCAGCACCTAGATCTTCTGCACAGATTCTGTCAGACCTGGGCCCTGACAGTAAATCTCAGTAAGACAAAAATAATAGTGTTCCAAAAAAGGTCCAGTTGCCAGGACCACGAATACAAATTCCATCTAGACACCTTTGCCCTAAAGCACACAAAAAACTATACATACCTTGGCCTAAACATCAACGCCACAGGTAACTTCCACAAAGCTATGAACGATCTGAGAGACAAGGCAAGAAGGGCCTTCTATGCCATCAAAAGGAACATATCATTTGACATACCAATTAGGATCTGGCAAAAAATACTTAAATTGGTTATAGAACCTATTGCCATTTATGCTTGTGAGGTCTGGGGTCAGCTCACCAACCAAGAATTCACAAAATGGGAAAAACACCAAATTGAGACTCTGCTTGCAGAATTCTGCAAAAATATCCTCTGTGTACAACGTAAAACACCAAATAATGCATGCAGAGCAGAATTAGGCCAATATCCGCAAATTATCAAAATCCAGAAAAGAGCCGTTAAATTCTACATCCACCTAAAAGGAAGCGATTCCCAAACCATTACAAAGCCATCACCTACAAAGAAATGAACCTGGAGAGGAGACCCCTAAGCAAGCTGGTCCTGGGGGCTCTGTTCACAAACAGACCCCGCAGAGCTCCAGGATAGCTACACAATTAGACCAAGCCAAATCATGAGAAAACAAAATTATTATTACTTGACACATTGGAAAGAATTTACAAATGTAGTAACGTAATCTGATTACATTCCGTTACTTTTAGATTACTTTCCCCTTAAGAGGCATTAGAATAAGACAAAAATGTATGTTACCAATTGAAACACATCTTTTGCAGGATAAATATATGTTAAAGTTTACATACAGTGCCTTGCGAAAGTATTCGGCCCCCTTGAACTTTGCGACCTTTTGCCACATTTCAAGCTTCAAACATAAAGATATAAAACTGTATTTTTTTTGTGAAGAATCAACAACAAGTGGGACACAATCATGAAGTGGAACAACATGTATTGGATATTTCAAACTTTTTTAACAAATCAAAAACTGAAAAATTGGGCGTGCAAAATTATTCAGCCTCTTTACTTTCAGTGCAGCAAACTCTCTCCAGAAGTTCAGTGAGGATCTCTGGATGATCCAATGTTGACCTAAATGACTAATGATGATAAATACAATCCACCTGTGTGTAATCAAGTCTCCGTATAAATGCACCTGCACTGTGATAGTCTCAGAGGTCCGTTAAAAGCGCAGAGAGCATCACGAAGAACAAGGAACACATCAGGCAGGTCCGAGATACTGTTGTGAAGAAGTTTAAAGCCGGATTTGGATACAACAAGATTTCCCAAGCTTTAAACATCCCAAGGAGCACTGTGCAAGCGATAATATTGAAATGGAAGGAGTATCAGACCACTGCAAATCTACCAAGACCTGGCCGTCCCTCTAAACTTTCAGCTCAAACAAGGAGAAGACTGATCAGAGATGCAGCCAAGAGGCCCATGATCACTCTGGATGAACTGCAGAGATCTACAGCTGAGGTGGGACACTCTGTCCATAGGACAACAATCAGTCGTATATTGCACAAATCTGGCCTTTATGGAAGAGTGGCAAGAAGAAAGCCATTTCTTAAAGATATCCATAAAAAGTGTTGTTTAAAGTTTGCCACAAGCCACCTGGGAGACACACCAAACATGTGGAAGAAGGTGCTCTGGTCAGATGAAACCAAAATTGAACTTTTTGTCAACAATGCAAAACGTTATGTTTGGCGTAAAAGCAACACAGCTCATCACCCTGAACACACCATCCCCACTGTCAAACATGGTGGTGGCAGCATCATGGTTTGGGCCTGCTTTTCTTCAGCAGGGACAGGGAAGATGGTTAAAATTGATGGGAAGATGGATGGAGCCAAATACAGGACCATTCTGGAAGAAAACCTGATGGAGTCTGCAAAAGACCTGAGACTGGGACGGAGATTTGTCTTCCAACAAGACAATGATCCAAAACATAAAGCAAAATCTACAATGGAATGGTTCAAAAATAAACATATCCAGGTGTTAGAATGGCCAAGTCAAAGTCCAGACCTGAATCCAATCGAGAATCTGTGGAAAGAACTGAAAACTGCTGTTCACAAATGCTCTCCATCCAACCTCACTGAGCTCGAGCTGCTTTGCAAGGAGGAATGGGAAAAAATGTAAGTCTCTCGATGTGCAAAACAGATAGAGACATACCCCAAGCGACAGCTGTAATCGCAGCAAAAGGTGGCGCTACAAAGTATTAACTTAAGGGGGCTGAATAATTTTGCACGCCCAATTTTTCAGTTTTTGATTTGTTAAAAAAGTTTGAAATATCCAATAAATGTCGTTCCACTTCATGATTGTGTCCCACTTGTTGTTGATTCTTCACAAAAAAATACAGTTTTATATCTTTATGTTTGAAGCCTGAAATGTGGCAAAAGGTCGCAAAGTTCAAGGGGGCCGAATACTTTCGCAAGGCACTGTAGCTGACCATATATGGATGTACATTTTTTATTTTACTTTACAATTTGGCTAATCTATACTTCCAATAAATGTTATACCCCTTGATTCTCAAGAACAGGACTTGGAAATATGTAAGTATAGACTTCCGCCGAAGTCGGTCCCTCTCCTTGTTCGGGCGGCGTTCGGCGGTCGACGTCACTGGCCTTCTAGCCATCGCCGATCCACTATTCATTTGTTTTGCCTTTGTCTTACTCACCTGGTTTCAATTCCCCAATTACTTGTTCATTATTTAACCCTCTGTTCCCCCATGTTTGTTTGTGAGTAATTGTTTATTGTATTGCGGTACATATTTGTGGCTTTGTATTTATACGACATGTATTGTTATATTATTGAGTAAAATTGCTTTCATTACTCATATCTGCTGTCCTGCACCTGACTCATCTCACCAGCTACACACAGACACATTACAAAATTATTCACCTGAAATGGAGTCAGCAGGAGCAGACGGCCCCACTCTCTCAGTCGAAGAGCGTGTCCAGCACGACCATGTTACAACGTCTGGGCACCGCCATGGATCGAGTACTGCAGACGATGGATAGATGGGAGAGAGAAGGATGTTTTCCAACGCCTCCACCAGCCCCACTACAGTAGGTCCCACGGTCCACCCCTCCTTCACCCGGTCTCAGCGGGATTCGGCTGGCACTCCCGAGGGAGTATGATGGGACGGCTGCCGGATGCCAGGGGTTCCTACTCCAGCAGGAGCTCTAGCTGGCGACTGTCCACCCTTCTCCTTTGGGACATGAGAGCGTGTCCGCCCTCGTCTCTTGCCTCTCAGGCAAAGCGCTGGAGTGGGCAAAAAGGCGTATGGGGTGAGAGAGACGCGCCATTGGACCATTACGCAGAGTTAACCCGACGCTTTCAGGCAGTTTTCGACCACCCACCTGAGGGTCGAGCGGCAGGTGAACGTCTGTTCCACCTGAGGCAGGGGACGAGGAGCGTGCAGGATTTCGCTTTGGACATCCGGACCCTGGCCGCCAGCACGGGATGGAACGACAGGGCCCTGATCGATCACTACCGGTGGAGTCTGCGCGAGGATGTCCGTCGGGAGTTGGCCTGCCGAGACACCACCCTCACATTGGACCAGCTGCTGGACCTGTCCATCCGGCTGGACAACCTGCTGGCCACCCGCGGACGTCCGGATTGGGGCCTGTCAGTCCCATCCCCCAGCACCTCCGATCCGATGCCCATGGAGCTGGGAGGTGCTGCGCTTAGGGCGACCGGAGGAGGGGTCATTCCCTGCATCATCTGTGGCTGCAAAGGGCACACTGCTGGTCGGTGCTGGGGGGGTTCCTCAGGGAGTCGAGGCAGCAGGCAGGGCACTATCGTGTCACCCCAGGTAAGTCGGCACCAGGCTCACCCAGAGTTCCCTGTTGCTCACATGTATGCATTTATTACATTTCCTGAGTTTTCCCCACATTACCAGCATAAGGCGTTGGGAATTTTATTGACCGTTCATTTGCCCATAGTTTAGGGATCCCCCATGTTCCTGTGGATATGCCCTTCCCTGTGCATGCCCTAGATAGTCGACCATTAGGGTCAGGGCTGATTAGGGAGGCCACCGCTCTACTAGACATGGTTATGCAGGAGGGTCACAAGGAGAGAATCAGTCTCTTCCTTATTGATTCTCCTGCGTTTCCCGTGGTGCTGGGCTTACTCTGGTTGGCCTGTCATGACCCCACTATTTCGTGGCAACAGAGGGCTCTCAAGGGGTGGTCATGAGAGTGCTCAGGGAGGTGTGTAGGGGTTTCCATCGGTACGACTATGGTGGAGAGTCCAGACAAGGTCTCCACCATGCGCATCCCCTCAGAATATGCCGATTTGGCTCTGCCTTCTGTAAGAAGAGGGCGACTAAATTACCACCCCATCGACGGGGGGATTGTGCGATAAATCTCCTGGTAGACGCAGCACTTCCCAGGAGTCACGTGTATCCTCTGTCACAGGAGGAGAGACGGCGGCTGTGGAAACACGTCTCTGAATCTCTGGGGCAGGATTACATTCGCCCCTCCACTTCACCTGCCTCCTCGAGTTCCTTTTTGTGAAGAAGAAGGATGGGGGTCTGCGCCCGTGTATTGACTATCGAGGTATCAATCAGATCACTGTGAGGTATAGCTACCCGCTGCCTCTAATCGCCAGTGCGATCGAGTCAATGCACGGGGCGCGCTTCTTCACAAAATTGAATCTCAGGAGCGCTTACAACCTGGTGCGTATCAGGGAGGGGGACGAGTGGAAGACGGCATTTAGTACCACCTCAGGGCACTATGAGTACCTCGTCATGCCATACGGGTTGATGAATGCTCCATCAGTCTTCCAGGCCTTTGTTGACGAGATTTTCCGGGACCTGCACGGGCAGGGTGTAGTGGTGTATATCAACGACATTCTGATATACTCCGCTACACGCGCTGAGCATGTGTCCCTGGTGCGCAATGTGCTTGGTCGACTGTTGAAGCATGACCTGTACGTCAAGGCTGAGAAATGTCTGTTCTTCCAACAGTCCGTCTCCTTCCTAGGGTACCGCATTTCCATTTCAGGGGTGGAGATGGAGAGTGACTGCATTTCAGGCGTGCGTAATTGGCCGACTCCCACCACGGTAAAGGAAGTGCAGCAGATTCTAGGGTTTGCCAACTACTACCGGAGATATATCCAGGGTTTTGGTCAGGTAGCAGCTCCCATTACCTAACTGCTGAAGGGGGGATCGCTACGGCTGCAGTGGTCGGCTGAGGCGGACAGGGCTTTTGGTCACCTGAAAGCTCTGTTTACTTTGGCTCCCATGCTCGCTCATCCGGATCCCTCTTTGGCGTTCATAGTGGATGTGGACGAGTCCAAGGCTGGGATAGGAGCCGTGCTGTCTCAGCACTCAGGCACGCCACCAAAGCTCCGCCCCTGTGCTTTCTTTTCGAAGAAGCTCAGCCTGGCAGAGCGAAACTATGATGTGGGGGACCGGGAGCTGTTGGCTGTTGTCAAGGCTCTGAAGGTGTGGAGACATTGGCTTGAGGGGGCTAAACACCCTTTTCTCATCTCAAACTGACCACCGCAATCTGGAGTACATCCGGGCGGCGAGGAGACTGAACCCTCACCAGGCAAGGTGGGCCATGTTCTTTACCCGTTTTGTTTTCACTCTGTCCTACAGACCAGGTTCCCAGAACGCTAAGGCAGACGCACTGTCCCGGATGTATGACACAGAGGAGCGGTCCATGGATCACACTCTCATACTTCCGGCTTCTTGCCTGGTGGCACCGGTGGTGTGGGAGCTGGCGCCCACTCCCCCCCAGTGTCCAGTTGGGCGCCTGTACGTTCCGTCTCCTGTCCACGACCGTTTGATCTATTAGGCCCACACGTCACCCTCCTTTGGTCACCCTGGCATCGGTCCGACGGTGGATTGCCTTAGTGGGAAGTACTGGTGGTCCAACTTGGCCAAGGATGTGAGGGTTTATGTTTCCTCCTACTCGGTGTGCACCCAGTGCAAGGCTCCCAGGCACCTGCCCAGAGGGACGTTACAACCCCTACATGTTCCACAACGGCCGTGGTCACACCTGTTGGTGGACTTCCTGACGGATCTTCCTCCCTCACAGAGCAACACCACGATCCTGGTCGTTGTGGATAGGTTTTCTAAGTCCTGCCGTCTCCTCCCTTTGCCCGGTCTCCCTATGCCCCTACAGACTGTGGGGGCCCTGTTCACTCACGTCTTCCGGCACTACGGGGTACCTGAGGACATAGTCTCTGATCGGGGTCCCCAGTTCATGTCCAGGGTCTGGAGAGCGTTCATGGAGCATCTGGGGGTCTCGGTCAGCCTCACCTCAGGTTTTCACCCCGAGAGTAACGGGCAGGTGAAGAGAGTAAACCAGGATGTGGGTAGGTTTCTGCGGTCATATTGCCAGGACCGGCCGGGGGAGTGGGCGGCATTCATCCCCTGCGCAAAGATGGCCCAAAACTCACTCCGCCACTCCTCCACTAACCTCTCTCCCTTCCAGTGCGTACTGGGGTATCAGCTGGTTCTGGCACCTTGGCATCAGAACAAGATCGAAGCTCCTGCGGTGGATGAATGGTTTAAGTACACCTGCAATGGGCCATGAGGCGGCAGAAGGCGAGCGCCGACCGCCACCACGGAGAGGCCCCCGGTGTTCGCACCGGGGGACCGGGTCTGGCTCTCGACCCGAAACCTGCCCCTCCGCCTGCCCTGCCGGAAGCTGGGTCCACGGTTTGTGGGGCCATTCAAAGTCATGAGGATACTGAAGGAGGTTTGTTATAGGTTACAGCTTCCCCCAGATTACCGTATTAATCCCTCGTTCCATGTGTCTCTCCTCAGGCCGGTGGTGGCTGGACTACTCCAGGAGTCTGAGGTGCGGGAGGTTCCTCGGCCCCTTCTGGACATCGAGGGGGCCCCGGCGTATTCTGTTCGAGCCATCCTGGACTCGAGCCGTCGGGCGAGGGGCCTTCAGTACCTCGTGGAGTGGGAGGGGTACGGTCCAGAGGAGAGATGCTGGGTGCCGGTGGAGGACGTCTTGGACCCTTCGTTGCTGCGGGAGTTCCATCGTCTCCATCCGGATCGCCCTGCGCCTCGTCCTCCGGGTCGTTTTACCTGAGCATGACCCCAAAACTACCTGAGCATGACCCCCGTTTTACCTGAGCATGACATTAACATACAGAGCTATGGATGCAAGGACTGCCCATCCATGATATACAATTATTGTTTTAACCATTTTTTTACATTTACAATGTGTACAAATATTGGAATAAAACAAGTTTATATTTTGGGTTCGGAGTGTGACAGTTGAACTAAACTCATGAGGTATTTATAAATTATATTCTTCAAGAATTTAGTCCAAAAATGTATGTAGAAACTACAGATTGCCCCTTTAAGTCTATCAAAAGAGTGCAAATTTGAGCATGTGTCCATTAGGCCTATGGGCAAAAAAAATGTATCAGCATGAATTAGATTGAGCAATAAAAGCCCCACTTTTATTCCATAGGCTGGGATCCGCACTATGCAGGTGTTGCAGGAGCGCATTTTTCACTTGCTGACCACTGGTTTCAAAAACAATGATTGATAGGCACCTTAAACTCAAATTATTGAACTCAACCATTATTGGGTTCAAATACACATTTGGAGTTGTGAACAGCCATCCACAACAACCACAATCCGTAAGCGCAAATAGCTATATGAGAGAGCAGCAGTGTGATTCACAATGCGCTATGTAGATATCAATGATAAGTAATATCCGTATCACTGTAGACTACACCACTACTGTCATCCTTACCTCCAAGCGTTTATTCAAATTGGATAATCTTTGGATGCCAACAGCATTCGCACCATTGGAAGACATAGCTGGGACTATAGCCTACAAAAGCCTATTCCTGCTATTTTCCCGCGATCCATCAAACACATTTGGTGTGTCATCATAGTGGTCTCTGACATGTGGTCAGACTCGCTCAGGTGGAACAAATTTAAATTTGGCCTTCTGTCAATGCTGATTTGAATGTCATTAAGAAAACAGAGAAATGTCAAAACATTTTTTGTAAGTATCCTTTCTGAATTTTAAATTAATCATCGAAGTAATCATCTAGTTTTTCAAAAGTATCTGTAATCTGATTACAATATTTTTGCTGGTAAAGTAACGGATTACCGTTACCGTTTTTTTGTAATCCCTTACATGTAATCCGCTACTCCCCAGTCCCCAACCCTGTATAGGCCTTTCTGTTCTGCAGAATGAACTAGTCGGGCATTCCACCTGGCCACCACATTCAGAAGCGTTTTTGCGCATCACTTAACCTATCACCTGCACATTAAGAGTGGAAGCCTTTTCTGTTCACATAGTTGAACTAGTTCTGAGATTGTGCTTTTATGGCGATGTGGGTGCCGTCTATTGCTCCGTTAGTAGTGGTAACCCATGGATGGAAAATAAACCCACCTTGACTTCAACCTTTTGTGCGAAAGTGTATGGAAATGGTATGTTACAGTTCGTTTTTCTGATGATTGCATCCAAAACATTGGCTCATCGAGGGATGTTTGATGAGGATAAGCTCCCACTGAAAAGTGCCCGTTACCAAAAACCCCAGGGTGGATAGCACTTTGATGTGCACAGGAATGCCATCTGTTTGCCTTTCTAAAGTATGTCTTAAACCCTCGAAGTATTTAAAAAAAGGTATAGTATTTAAACAATGGCTTCACTTTCAAATGTGACTCTAATTTAACCAATTACTGTACTTTATATAGATTATTATCGTAACAAATGCACATTTGTGGGCAAATATAGCCTGGGTCAATATAGCATGCATGAATTCACAATGGAAATACAATTCAATAGAAAAATATTTGTATTATTAGGCCTACTATCACAATTTTACAGATTTTCAACATATATTTTCTCCATTCTATGCTTAACAAGCAGTTCCGTCATTTTACCGCTTGGCACGCACTCTCAAGCAAACGTTCATATTGATACATCTCACAATGCGCAGAAATCATCCTTTTCAAGGTTTAAGCACAGATGTCAAATCTATGGTAGAGCTCGAACATTCAAGCCCCTGGTGAGCTGCCATAGAGTTACATTAGACGTGCACATCCAAAAAGGTTCAAGGTCATTGGCCACAGATAAAATGATGTCAAATCACGTTATATCTACAGTAGCTTTGATTGGACTGATGTCAACATCATACTTTCAAAATCTTAGCTAGCAAGCATCATCATAAATCAAGTCGTCAATCAACTGGCAAATCCTTTTCAACCCTTGTCATATGAAGAGAAATAATGAAGAGAAGTTATAGATAAAACGAATCAGTGCTCATCATCCATTGGACTTAAACATTACACAACAAGTTGGAAATTCAAATTCAACAATGAGTGGTTTGGAAGGAATCAGTGGCTAACTGCGAGCATTGCAAAGTAATCACTAGCCTGCTATTCATTGGAGTGGGTGTGTGGTCCAAGTCTCTATTTAAGGGTCTCTTTTGCAAGCTTAAAGGGATACGCTTTAAACATTGTCCATGCTGTCAATCCAGCATGACTTCTGCCGTGCTTAAAATAACTGGAAACTCGGAACTGGGAAATCTCAGACTTCAGTGAGTACAAGACAAATGGGAACTCTGAAAATTTTTTGCTCCGACTGGGAAAATACAAAACAGTGATCCAACTCGGAATTGCATGTTGGGAACTCTGGCCTCTTTGTAGAGCTCTGACCTGAAGATCACTGATGTCATCATAATTCAACCATGTTTTTTTTCAAAGTTCCTAATTGTCTTGAAAGCACCATAAATCCATAGAATTCCAGACTTTGATGACAAAGTTTGATGACAAAATTTGACCATGAAGGACCGCTGCGCCATCTTCCTGTTCAAGTGAGCACAGCACAACAAGGTGAGTCCAAACATGTATTGTATGCTGCTGCATAAATTATGTAATATGACAGAGAGATATGTATACTGTAGCTAAGACAGTAATACTAAGTGTATGTTGTGTAGTAACCTGTTAGTAGCTCATGTGCCTCACCCTAATAATTTGGTCCCTTTTCCCATCATAATTTAGCCAACTGTTCTGACTTGGTGGTGCACATGTAGCCTATAGCCTGTTTTAGAGAAATATCATAATATAATATTGTAAGAGCTTTCATTGTCTGCTTATATGCCGCCTTTATTTATCCTATCATTCTGACTTGGTGTACAAGGAGCATACTATAAGAACGGCCCATGTTCTGAATTCTGGCACTGTACATTTCAAAAGTGCTAAACAAATAGTTATTTTGACTACGTCTGTCCTAGCTCGCTCATTAATGCCTCTTATCCGCTCGACGTCCCCTTTTGTCATAATTTGTACATCTCAATTGTCAGTAGAAACCACATTTGTTAAAGCAAGTCAGCCATATCAGCTATGTTTTTTTAAAGGCAGTTAATGAGGCTGAATGAACTGTTTCTCTGCCAGACAAGGCTCCACTGATAGGCAGGTGTAGCAGTGGTAAGGTTTTGGGACTGATATTGGGACTCTGCTGTTTGGACAGCTTTATGTAGGCCCTAACAGTTTGTGAGCACCGTTTGTCACCCTTAGAGTGCAATTAATGTATTGTTTAGTGTTGTGTTGTGTAGTGACTTCTTGGCATGCATCTGAAACATTTTTTGTGGGATTGCCCCACCAAGATTTACATGCTAAGATTGCCAATGTGTATATTTCTATTAGGTTCAGTATGAGCTGACAGCACTATTAATGCTGTGTGAGGTGAGGCTGTGAGAGGGGTCATGGCATGGAATTATGCTTCTGGCTAAGGGCTAATGGGTTCAATGGGCGGCCACAACTTTGTGCTGTCATTTTAACACAGGTGAAGGATTCAGAACGGGAGAGAAGGAGTGGGTGGCCGTCAGGCAGGCAGGCAGGGAGAAGCTGCAGGGCACAGTGAAAAATCACCTCCTGTCTCCCACCTGTCATGACTGGACTAGCGAGTCAGGGAGAGCGGGAAATGGTTGAAGAGAGAATGAGACAATTGTCTGGAATAGGCATTTTTCTGCACTTTCCGCTGTGTAACTGCCACACTCCACAGCATTAATCAGGGCTTGGGGTGACAGTGACAAGGAGCCAGCCAGCACAACTGCTGATTTGTCACTGCAGAGAGGCAAATGACGGCAGTGACTTTGAGTATGCTGCAGGAAGTAGCGGCACAGTCCAACACCACCAGTCTACTGTTAAAGTTAAGAAGCAGTGTGGCTTGGCTGGGTGGTGTTTCGGAGGATGTATAGCTCTCGAACTTCACCTCTCCTGAGTCCATACGGGAGTTGCAGCGATGGGAAAAGACTGTAACTACCAATTGAATACCACGAAATTGGGGAGAACAAGGGGTAAAAACTAAAAAATGGTGTTTCTCAGCCTGGAATTCACATCAAGTAACATTCACATTTGACCAAAATGTGGAGTACTTCAAATGTAGTTAGTTTTGTTTTTAAATATTTCGGTTTGAAATCTTAAATGAAATATTTCCACTCCCTTTTGTTTGCCTTTGTTTTCATCAGGAGTGATAATAAACAATAGCACTATCTGTCCTTGTCTGAGTATCATCATTGTCTGGGAAAAGCCAGTGTCACTCATTTGTCTGCTCAAGTACCTAATCGTGTGGTGACAAATGTATTATTTTAAAACTGATAGGAACAGCCTGAGGGCGTCGTGTCTTTGGTCCAGTCTTTGTTTTTTCTAGACTCACCCATCTGTCTGATATGTTCTGGTCAGAGGGTTTTGTAGTTAGCTTTTCCCAAGATTGTCAATAGTCGTGAACTCTTCATTGCTTAAGCATGCATGCTGTCACAAAGTACAAGGAGGCACATGACTGATTCACAGGTGTCTACCATCTTAATCCCCATTAAACACTTGGCCAGGTATTTTCCCTGTGGCACTGTTGTGTCTGGCTTCTAACCTGAGGTGCGTTCCAACAATGGAAATAGTTCGCTAAAGTTAGCTAACATATTCCATTTGTTTTGTGTTAGCAGCAACCGTTAGCTAACAGTCTGAGAAGATAGTGTGCGGCGAAAGTAAGTGTCTGTTTCGGCTTTAAACTGCAGCTAAAAATAATCAAGTGACCATGTACTTTAGAAGTTCTACTATTTTTAGAAGGAATAGCTAAGTCGTTTTCAGTCAGAATAGTGTCACGAAAAAGCCACAGTAATCCTTATAAAAAGCAGCTGTTAGATGTTTCACTGTAACATTTTACAATGTTCATTCAAATCGTTCAACTGAAATTGTTACTCTGGCAACATGTTTGCTGTGTCACGTTCTGACCTTAGTTATTTTGTTATGTCTTTGTTTTAGTATGGTCAGGGCGTGAGTTGGGGTGGGTAGTCTATGTTCCTTTTTCTATGTTGTGGTTATGTGTTTGGACTGGTATGGTTCTCAATCAGAGAAAGGTGTCGTTCATTGTCTCTGATTGAGAATCATACTTCGGTAGCCTTTTCCCACCTGTGTTTTGTGGGTGATTATTTTTCTGTGTCAGTGTTTGTGCCACACGGGACTGTTTCGTTTATTCAGGTTGTTATTTTGTATTTCAGTGTTCAGGCAAATAAACATCATGAACATGTACCACGCTGCGCATTGGTCCGATATTTCCTACTCCTCCTCAGACGAGGAGGACTACTATCTACTATCGTTACATGCTGTAGCTTCTGCTTCCAACTCACACCCTCAAACACATAGATCCCCTGAACGCAGCTCACTCTCCAGATCCCAATCACCTGAATTCTGATCACCTGTTCACACACTTGTATGTCATTATCACACACTATTTAGTTCAGTTCTTTGCACACCATCATTGTGAGGTATTGTTTGTTTTGTGACACACTTCTATTTGGAGCTCTGTTTTTCCCCGTAATTTACGCCTCCCTTGTATGATAGTGTTTGCCTATTCCTTGCCTGTACTTTAGCCTATCAGATTTCCTGTTATCAACCTATTGCCTGATCTCCTGGCTGACGTTCCTAGCTTTTTCCCTGCCTGTACTGTTGCCTTTTTGGAACCCCTGTGTATGACCTTCTGCCTGCTCCTGGACCCAGCTACCTGCCTCCTCCTGTGTATGACCTTCTGCCTGCTCCTGGACCCAGCTACCTGCCTCCTCCTGTGTATGACCTTCTGCCTGCTCCTGGACCCAGCTACCTGCCTCCTATTGTGGTCCTTTACAGTAAACACCTGCTGCGCCCTGCTCTTGAAACAAGCTCTCTGTCTCCCATCGTGTTCAATAAATATGTTGCAAACAGAAGCCTTGTTGAACTTGACTCAAAACATCAGTAGGTATGAGTGTTTCTTTCAATTCTAATGGTAGAGAAGCTGGTGTTTGGAGGATATAATGGCACGGGTGTTGTTAGGCCTGAGACAAAGTTTTACCCAATCAGCATTTAGGATTAGTCCCACCCGTTGTATAAAGCCTTACAGGTATGGGGGTTTCTGGGGCAACAGTAGTCTTGCGGGCCACCCTTCCAAATCTTGTGGTGTTGATATGAGTGAAGTCAGGGTGGGTGGCTGAGGATAGGGCAACAGCAATGCAGAACTGTAAAAGTAAACCAACCGACCAGGTTACTCAATCACATCTCAATATTAAGTGAGACCTCACCCTCCATATCTGTATCTAACACTACACATTTTCAGGATTCAGATTTATACCTACTGTACATGTCTTCCAAGTAGAAGGTGTAAATGATGTGACTGCCCTCTGGAGGACACTAACAGAGAAAATGAAAAGGATGATAAGGTTTTTAACTAGAGATGATGTAAGTATCTAATGTGCTTGTCAAGTCATGTTATGGAGACATATTTAATTACAGCTCGTATATGAAAGGGCATACAAGTTCACAGTTTAGGTCTGTCTGTCTGGAAAATACTGTGTTTCACATCAATGGGAAACGGTGGGAACTACAGTGGTAAGGGAGAAGGGTCCTTGACTCCAGTAGACTAAAGCCCTTTGCCTCTGTTCCTCCTCCTTTATCAGCTTCCTGATCTGTCTGGCTTTTACTGGAATCAGTTTGCTATGATCCTGACTACAACCTACTGTATTCCTGCCCCTGATCACGTCTCTCCCATGGCCTGTTTCCTCTGTTTGCACACCTCAGGGATTCATTCACTAGTGAGTTTTCTTGCTTTGTGACAAGAGAAGGCATGCTGCCAATTGCTCATCTACTCACAAGCACTTAGAGGTCAGAAACTTTATGGCACAGGTCTTCCTGAATCAGGGATGTAAAGGACCTGTATAGCTGTACCATAAACACCTCCCTCTAACCCCCCTCCACACACATTGTTTTCATATTCTGGTGAGAATCAGAACGGGGTCATGTGATTTTCTCAAAACAGCTTAATTCAAGGTCAATTACATTGCAAGGATGTCTACATGCGTAATTATTTCATTAACCTAAAGGCAATGTGGTTGGCAATGCTAATTACAGGATGAGAGACAGAGTGGAACATTCAGTGTCTAGGAGAAGAGCCGGGGGAGGGGGTTGTAAAGGAGAGGCGCAGGGGTAAGAAACCATGCAAATAATTCTCAATAAAGCCCAACTGTATAAACAATCATCTTATGTTAGAAATATTCCAGACAGTAATATCAACGCCTGTATTCATTTAGTTTTTTAAGTTTGGGTGATGCATAATGTTCAGAACATGTTTAATTCTCTTTATTATTCCATCATTATTTTTCAATTCTTACAAAAATACAAATTGCATAGGCACAATTCTAACACTATAATAATTACTACAAGTTGCTTTTCTGGGGTTTGTGCTGCAGGGGAAGGATACACTTGGATTCTCTCATTGAGAAAACAGTCATCTTTCTCATGTAAACATACATAGCTCAGGTAAGCAGAAATATAGATGTATATTGTGTTTAGTCCCTCGTGCTCTGTTTTAAGACTAACAACTCATACAGCTCATTCAGTAGCTATATTTAGCACATTATATTCTGCATTACAAACACATGACGAAATGTTAAAACACATTCCTTTCGTTCTTAGGGACTATTGGAGGTAAAACATATACTGTATTCTGCTGTAAAATTTAATTTCATCAACACTTTTGTCAATCAGTTTAAACAAATGTAAGACATTACTAAGAATTCCCCTTGCAAAGCCAAATAGCCAAATCCATCATTGCAATCCCATGCATACTGTACATACATAGACATATACACGTCAGCTTCCCTCTGTTTGACATCATTGTAGACTTTAATGTTGGTGCCCTCCACTAGAGCTCATGTCTTGGGTTCATTCAGTCAGTACATGGTCAGGAACTGTTGGTAGCCAGCTGAGCCTTGCAGGTAACCCAGCTGCCACGTGAAGGACACAGCAGGAGAGGAGTCTGAGAAGCTGTCAGTGTGGTTCGGGCGACAGTTGGCCCTCACTCCAAACGGGTACCCTGACCCCCCACTCCACTCGCTGCTGATGTAGTACGGGGGGCTGCTCAACTCCTCGTGAGGGTGCGAGGGCGTATAGAACTGGGTCTCAGTGGGGGAGAAGTGAGCATAGGATGGGGATGGCAGGCACGAAGGGCTGGGGTGTCGTCCTACAGGGGTGTCTGTGTAGAGCTGGAGCTCTGGAGGCAGAATGATGGGAGCCTTGTGAGCACCGGGATCCTGCAGGGACTGCTGGTGGTGTTGACTCCAATGCAACGGCTTATGCTGCAGACAGTAGGTCTCCACCGGGGTCTGGAAGCCCCTCTCTCTCTCCCTGTCCTTCCCCAGGACCAGCATGGCCTCCTCAATTCCAGCCGAGGGCTGCTCTCTGAGGCACTCTGCGTGGGTGCAGGGTGGATGTCCTCCTGGCAGGGCACTGGGGCAGGGGTGGGAGCGCAGGAAGACGGTCAGCGAAGAGATGTGGTTGATGGCACGTCTCAGAGTGGCGATCTTGGACAGTCGCTTGCCTTTGAGGTCATGTTTGAGCACCATGCGCAGTGCATTGAAAGACTGGTTGTAGTCCAGAATACGCTTTCGCTCGCGAACGTTGGCGGCCACACGGCGGGATTTGGAGCGGACAGGACGACTGCGTCTCTTCACATCAGGGCAGCTGCCGGCTGTGCCGCCCTTGCTCTCTAAAGACTTCTTTGAGCCAGCCTCGCTGTCCTCACTGCCACTGTTCTTCTCCTCCTCATCCAAACCCAGCAGAATCCCCTCTTGCTCCTCCTCAGAGAACTCTGACTTGGTGAGAATAGCGTGGCTGCTCATGGCTGGCCTGGTGCCCACACTCCTCCTCGGTACTGTACTCTGAGAAGACAGGCTCATGTCTGTCACTGGTGTCTCTTTCTGCAGACACTATAGATGTTTACCTTCCTAGCTGAGGTAAAACTGTTGAAACTCCTCTGGGCTGGTAGTTTCAAGCTCCGGTTCTATCCTACGTGACTCCAATGCAACGGCAGACAGTGCTAGTGTTCAGCCATACCACAAGCCCAAATATTTCTCCTTCTACTGTCTCTTAGTTCCTTCGAGTGAGTCAGTTCATAGCTCTGGATGGCTCTGACAGGTGAGAGGTGCTTTTAAAGACTTGTCTTTTTGTATGTGTCACATTGTAGGAAGGCTTGCCTAAAAGCAAAGTTGTATTATGTGTTTACGAGGGCCCTGGGGGCAAACAGGAGAAGGATCAGTCAACTGCTCAGACACTCACACCTCCTCCTCTCCTCTCCCCAGCCTCCCCAGTCATGCAGGATCTCCTCCGCTTCTGAGTTGCATTATTAGCATTATCAGTGTCACAATGGAACATGAACATTTGATGATATCCAGCAGCATTACAACATTGTGAAAAAAAACATGGTATGTTGTTGGAGGGAAGACATGCCTGGAATATTTCAGTAGAAATGTTATCTCAAAAATAATAAGTACCCCAAAAATAATGGTGCGTAGAAGACATTGTGAAATTTCTGTAGGCAAGTTTTTGAGTATGAATGTCCTGACAGATAGAAATGCTATCTTAAAAACAATGAGTCACTTTTTACGTCTCAGGGATAGTTTTTTTTATGACTGAGAAAGCATTGCAGTAGCAGCCGTTGTGATTCACTAAGTCTCGCACATACAGTAGTTGAAAGAGATGAACATAAACTTGCCCTGGAAATACATATTATAAAATGCTATCAGGATGTTATAACACTATCATCAAATGGCAATGTTAGAAATCAACCTTACAAAGAATCACTTAATCAAAGTTCACTTATTTCGCACACACACTATTTTATTGTAAAGTATAATATCATGGGTGTTCGGTGAAAATAATGACTAATTGTGGTTTCATGCCTGACATGTAGTGACTTCATCAGGTAAGCTACATCAATAAACTCCTCTTTACACCTTATAGCTGAGAAAATTGAGCAAAAACACTTATCATCATGTGTGACATGAACATCATATCTCTACGGCAACAATTAGCCACATTCTATTGAGTGATTCTTACCTTGCCAAGGCTAGACTAAGGTACAGTATAATTTGGATGTCTAGCGTGAAACTGTCATAAATCAAGCTTGAGTGGCCACCAGGACTTGAACAGACAAGGGCCAAGACTTCAAAGCTGAGGGAAAAGAACACAAAATATTTTACAATTATCACCTGTAATCACTGTTGGCTCAAGTGCTGCTTAGCCTCTATTTGCTACCCTGTTTCCCCCTTCTTACTCCACGGCCTACCCACCTCCTCCACATCACCGTCCCCCAACCCTTCCTCTGTTAGAGGTGAAAGACAGTTTTGATGTGAGCAGAGGAACCATTTGTGTAAATGAATGGAATAAGAATGTAATAAGAAACTTTCATGGTTTGATTTAGTGGCAGCAGCAATCTTCTTCCTCTCACCAAGGTGCCACTTACCTCTTTACGACATTCTCTGACACTCTTGTGCTGATAGCTTATTTTGTACAATGTTTTGCTCTACATATCCCATACAAGTAGTAGAACATAATCAACAAATAAATCAATATCCCTGCAGATGACGTTCGTAAGCAGTGGATTTGACACGTGGGGTCTCATGCCCCGCGATGTGTGTCAGTGCCATCCCACTGTAGCTCCTAGGGTCTAGAGAGCACTGACTTGGCTACTGACTCTCCTTGTTGAAATACTGTGCTACTCAAATCAAATAAGTTTATTTGTCACGTGCACCAAATACAGCAGGTATAGACCTTACAGTGAAATGCTTACTTACAGGCTCTAACCAATAGTGTAAAAAAGGTGTTAGGGGAACAATAGGAAAGTAAAGAAATAAAACAACAGTAAAAATACAGGCTATATACAGTAGCAACGCTATAAAAGTAGCGAGGCTACATACAGACACCGGTTAGTCAGGCTGACTGAGGTAGTATGTACATGTAGATATGGTTAAAGTGACTATGCATATATGATGAACAGAGAGTAATGGTATCGTAAAAGAGGGGTTGGTGGGTGGTGGGTGGCGGGACACAATGCAGATAGACCGGTTAGCCAATGTGCGGGAGCACTGGTTGTTCGGCCCAATTGAGGTAGTATGTACATGTAGGTATAGTTAAAGTGACTATGCATATATGATAAACAGAGAGTAGCAGCAGCGGGAAAAAGGGGTTGGGGAGGGCCACAATGCAAATAGTCCGGGTAGCCATTTGATTTCCTGTTCAGGAGTCTTATGGCTTGGGGGTAAAAACTGTTGAGAAGCATTTTTGTCCTAGACTTGTCACTCCGGTACCACTTGCCATGTGGTAGTAGAGAGAACAGTCCATGACTGGGGTGGCTGGGGTCTTTGACAATTTTTGGATCCTTCCTCTGACACCGCCTGGTGTAGAGGTCCTGGATGGCAGGCAGCTTAGCCCCAGTGATGTACTGGGCCGTATGCACTACCCTCTGTAGTGCCTTGCGGTCAGAGGCCGAGCATTTGCCGTACCAGGCAGTGATGCAACCGGTCTGGATGCTCTCGATGTTGCAGCTGTAGAACTTTTTGAGGATCTCATGACCCATGCCAAATCTTTTTTGTTTCCTGAGGGAAATAGGCTTTGTTGTGCCCTCTTCACGACTGTCTTGGTGTGTTTGGACCATTCCAGTTTGTTGTTGATGTGGACACCAAGGAATTTGAAGCTCTCAACCTGCTCCACTATAGCCCCGTCGATGAGAATGGGGGTGTGCTCAGTCCTCCTTTTCCTGTTGTCCACAATCATCTCCTTAGTCTTAGTTACGTTGAGGGATAGATTGTTATTCTGGCACCACCCGGCCAGGTCCAGTTGCAGAGGGAGGTGTTTAGTCCCGGGATCTTTAGCTTAGTGATGAGCTTTGAAGGTACTATGGTGTTGAACGCTGAGCTGTAGTCAATGAATAGCATTCTCACATAAGTGTTCAGGTGGGAAAGGGCAGTGTGGTGTGCAATAGAGACTGCATCATCTGTGGATCTGTTTGGGCGGTATGCAAATTGGAGTGGGTCTAGGAGTTCTGGGATAATGGTGTTGATGTGTGCCACTACCAACCTTTCAAAGCACTTCATGGCTACGGACGTGAGTGCTACGGGTCTGTAGTCATTTAGGCACGTTGCCTTTGTGTTCTTTGGCACAGGGACTAAGGTGGTCTGCTTGAAACATGTTGGTATTACAGACTCAATCAGGGACATGTTGAAAATGTCAGTGAAGACACCTGCCAGTTGGTCAGCACATGACTGGAGCACACGTCTTGGTAATCCGTCTGGCCCCGCAGCCTTGTGTATGTTGACCTGTTTAAAGGTCTTACTCACGTCGGCTACGGAGAGCGTGATCACACAGTCGTCCAGAACAGCTGATGCTCTCATGCATGCCTCAGTGTTGCTTGCCTCAAAGCGAGCATAGAAGTGATTTAGCTCGTGTTTGATGGTTCGTCGCAGGGAATAGCAAGATTTCTTGTAAGCTTCCGGGTTAGAGTCCCGCACCTCGAAAGCGGCAGCTCTACCCTTTAGCTCAGTGCGAATGTTGCCTGTAATCCATGGCTTCTTGCGGTCTGTGGGGTATGTACGTACAGTCACTGTGGGGACGACGTCTTTGATGCACTTATTGATAAAGCCAGTGACTGATGTGGTGTTCTCCTCAATGTCATCGGAAGAATCCCGGAACATGTTCCAGTCTGTGATAGCAAAACAGTCCTGTAGTTTAGCATCTGCTTCATCTGACCACTTTTTTATAGACCGAGTCACTGGTGCCTCCTGCTTTAATTTTTGCTTGTAAGCAGGAATCAGGAGGATAGAGTTGTGGTCAGATTTACCAAATGGAGGGCGAGGGAGAGCTCTAATTTTTTTCCCTCTGGTTGCACATTTAACATGTTGATACAAATTTGGTAGAACTGATTTAAGTTTCCCTGCATTAAAGTCTCCGGCCACTAGGAGCGCCGCCTTATTTCCTTATACAGCTGACTGAGTGTGGTCGTAGTGCCAGCATCTGGCTGTGGTGGTAAATAAACAGCCACGAAAAGTATAGCTGAAAACTCTCTAGGCAAGTAGTCTGGCCTGCAATTTATCACAACATACTCTACATCAGGCGAGCGAAATCTAGACTTCCTTAGATTTCGTGCACCAGCTGTTGTTTACAAATATGCACAGACCCCCCCTCGTCTTACCGGAGTGTGCTGTTCTATCCTGCCGGTGCAGCGTATATCCCACTAGCTGAATATCCATACAGCTGCTAACTGTGTTGTATGTCTGTTACTGTATGTACTGTATATGTGTCATACCTCTAATTTACTGCGGCATGTATAGCATAGGCACATAATTGACCCATACATGTAGAAGCAACACATGGCCATATCAGACTCCATACCTGGAGGAAGGATCTTAAGATGATACCGCATGAGAAACAGATCACAAGACAAAACTCAAGCAATACACATACCTATAATATGAAACATATCCATTACAATGTTTGTTTTTTAGGTTCAAACGCACTGGCGAATGATATATATCTCCCCTAAAAGAACATTGACCTTCTTTTTCTTTAACTTCCAAGGCACTGTCATTACACTGCTTGAGTGCATGCTTTCAAAAACATTTTTTTAAATGTAGATTTACAACGTCACTTGTTCTCTAAGGCTCTGTAGCTTCACCTGTCAGACTGGACACCGCTGATCATATCAGCCCAAATGCTGCTGGGGGTCATCACTCTTATCACACACTCATTGAGAGGTCATTGAAGACATTGTTTCCTTCCTGCCTGGGTTTATAGCACGGTGCTTAAAAAGTCAATTGGGCCTACGAGGTACAAGGTGCTTGTTCTGAGCCTTCCCAACAGTTAGCTGCTTTGGCTTAAGTGGTGTGAATGGCTATGCACACTACAGGAGGCTGGTGGCACCTTAATTGGGGAGGAGGGCCTCATGGTAATGGCTGGAGCGGAATAAGTGGACTGGTATCAAATTGAATTTGATCCAATCCAGACATTATTATGAGCCGTCCACTCAGCAGCTGATGCGCTCATTTAGCGATAGCATTTCCAACGTTTAACCTTTAAGCTGCTGTCATAAGCATAGCTTGGCTTTTCCGTTTGGGGGTGCTAATTTGAAGCGATTTTGTAGAGGCCTACAATGTAGAATGCCTTGTTGGTCAAATAAACAATTTGAAAGAGAAATGTCCATGTCCAGGCTTGTGTCATGCAAAGGTGTTTTTACGTTTGTTTCCTGCACTGACATGGTGAGAGCGATGTGTTTTCCCCATTGCAACGCTAAAGTAAAAGGCAGAGAGTTATTGTTGTTGGAAATAAAAGTTGTTTAGGAGAGAATTACATCATTGCCCTTCTTTTTCTTGTTCTGCAATTAGGACGTAATTTCTAGGTTTCTTAAACACAGGTCTACACACTCTGACATGGTATTCTCTCTATAATTTGAAATTAGTTGTAAAAGCCATAACCTTTCCATGCTAATCATAGGTTGGGTTTTGGAAAAGGTGGGTGGGTCACAACCAGACAATTCCAGTCAGAGCTTTCCCGAAAGAACAGTGAAGAGTAACTGTTTTGCCCATGTCTTCATATCTTATCAATTCATCCCCATAACAATATGACCTTCTGAGTCACCATGACTTCAATGTTAGACTATACCCTATCACATTTCTTTCCCTTGTCCCTTGGTTTGATTGCAGACACGGCTCCTCTCAAGATGGTCCTCTAAGATCTGAGGGGAAGGATAAAAACGTATGAAACGTTCTTGGTTAGCCACATCCTGGACTGACTGAGAGTCCGTTGGATGAGAGGAAATAAAAGGGAGGATGTACGACCTGTACAGGTAGAGTGTCTGATGAACAAGTCGGAGATAATGCAATACTAGCTGAGGACTTTGATCCTGGGGACTGAAGCTCAGTGTTTTGGCAGGACTGGCTCTCTGGAGTCTGAGAGAACACAGTGGGAACTAGGCATCTTGCAGTAGCCTAACCTTGTGAAGTAAGTTGTGGTGTCATTTCAAGCTTGTCTAATTATACTAATTCTACATCTCTTGTCTCTTCTTAGTGTACAACAACTGTTTATATAAAATCAAATAAAACGTTAAGCTTGCGTAGCCATAGTGCCCTTGGCTTTGACCAAAGCTTGCCTTTTGATTGTTAAAAAGAGGTACCCTTGAGCAAGACACTTGACCTTGATTGTTCCACCTAAAATCATGGTATTATACAGTATATGCCCTCTAAACCAATTGAGATTGCCAATTCAAGTGGACTCCAATCAAATGATGGTCAATCAAGTGTTTTATTTTTCACAAGGGGTTAGAATGAGCATTGTCAGCATAGTTACTGGAGCTGCTGCCCCAAGTCATCCTAAATTCTAAGACAGAGCCAGTGTTTAATGCTCTGCACCAACGTCTCCATTCCCTCCATTCCCTCCGCCACCTGTGGGGTGTTCATTTGCTCCGTCAGAAATTGGAAGCATCTAATTCCCTCCGTCTGCACGTCACACCCTTCATCTGTAATTACAGCATCAGGTAGTCCAGCACTGTCTTTGATTAATTTGTTGCGGAAAGGATTTGGGGCTAGCACAGCACAGTGTGCTGAGTCATAGCCTATTGTCCTACAGATGTAGGATCTTAATTTGAGCCAGTTTGCTACAGCAGGAAAATAATCCTGCTTCAATAAGATTTTTTTTTTTTTATGTGGATTATAATTAATTGACATTTTTTTAGGAGTTGATACATTTTTCGTAAGGAGAAATCAAGTCGAAAATTTCAAAGTGGAAATTACAATTTTCAGAAGCCTTTTTAAACCTCAAATACACTACATGTTTTAAATGTCCTGCTTTGCAGAAACATTATCCTCCAACAGGGTGATCAATTTAAGATCCTATATCTGTATAGTGCACAAACAGGCTTCCTCAGAGACCTGAGATTTACAGCAGAGCTTGACAGATTTATGGTCCGAACACAAAAAGCTTTGACTGTAGTTTGGAACATCCCTTGGCCCAGTGTTTCTGACAGATGACAAGACACCAGCAATTATCTGTCGCCATGAATAAATCAAGAACTTTACTTCACACCCATCCAACAAAACCATTTTGAAAGGCAGGCCGGCATGAGCAACCTGCTCAAGATTTCTTTCTGCTCTGAGATTTGTAAATTACAGATACATACACTATTTATTCTTGGGTAATTTGAGATAATAAGTAAGCAGAGTGACTTGGGGTCACATTTTCTGACTGGGGAGTTGCAAGGGAGGTTGAGAAGGTTTAGACTAATATTTGTAATCTAGCAATGATATAAAAACAGTTTTCAATGAAGACATTTAGTACTGCTACTATTGTTTTAATTAAAGTGTCAAACCAATGAAAACATAATTGTGCTCTTTAAAACGGAGTGCGACAGCAACGCTTATAACATATTTATACTCTTGTAATTGAGAATATGGACATAATGTGTCTGGAAAGTGAGATGTTATTTTTACTCTTTGTTGTTCCATGGGCTTCACTTAAGATGTTGTTAAATAGGGGGAGTTCAACTGGGTGTGATGGAAATAAAGTCAGCATAGCAGCCAGGTAGTCTGGGGCCCCCTGGCCCTTTGTCCCTGCAGCTGTCAACCTGTAGAGGTGGAGGACCCTGTTGGTACATGCTCTCCCCCATCCAGCTCCAACCCTCTGTAACATACACGCTCTCCCCCATCCAGCTCCAACTCTCTGTAACATACACGCTCTCCCCCATCCAGCTCCAACCCTCTGTAACATACACGCTCTCCCCCATCCAGCTCCAACTCTCTGTAACATATACGCTCTCCCCCATCCAGCTCCAACCCTCTGTAACATACACACTCTCCCCCATCCAGCTCCAACTCTCTGTAACATACACACTCTCCCCCATCCAGCTCCAACCCTCTGTAACATACACGCTCTCCCCCATCCAGCTCCAACTCTCTGTAACATACACGCTCTCCCCATCCAGCTCCAACTCTCTGTAACATACACGCTCTCCCCATCCAGCTCCAACCCTCTGTAACATACACGCTCTCCCCCATCCAGCTCCAACTCTCTGTAACATACATGCTCTCCCCCATCCAGCTCCAACTCTCTGTAACATACACGCTCTCCCCCATCCAGCTCCAACCCTCTGTAAGATACACGCTCTCCCCCATCCAGCTCCAACCCTCTGCCTTCATACACTGGCAGAGCTGCTTGGCCTTTAGGAGGTCAGTGATGTCATATTTGGACAGGATCTTTACCCTGTGGAGGGAGCTGGTGGAGGTGGATCCCCTCTTCTAACCCTCCTCCCTCCCTATCCCGCCTCCTCAACCAGACTGACTCACCGACCAGGGGCTGTCTGTCTGCATGCATGGCTCTACCTGTGGGAAGAGAGAGTAAGTCGATGGCACAGGGCTGAGTCACACACACACACAGATGCACACACACACCAATGAAGGTCTCTGTGCTCCATAAAAAAAATAAAGTTATTCTATGCAATACTATACATGAAATGATTGATGGTCCCAAAGGACTGAGTTTAGAACCTACTACTGTAAATGCAGTATCTACAGTACTTCAGCATCAATCCCCTGTCATCGTCAGTCATTCATTCATGTCAATGGGAGATTTGTGCGAACATTTGTAACGCTCGCAGATCTGAAGTTAGGATTCAGCCGTCAGTGAGTGCCCGTTAAAACTGTCTGTCTGCCTATCATCAGGTTAGATGACACATCAGTCTGTGCACATACAGAGCCAAGTCGTCATCACTGTGAGCTGTGTTGTTGTCTTTGTGTTGAATTTGTTTCCATGGTGAGAACATGCAGCAAACACTCCCATCTGCTAAGAAAAGAACACAAACAAAGATAATGATAAAGATCTGAGAGATATTAGATAAATAAGAGTATTTCCTCATATCAAAGATTGAGGCAAGGACCTTCTAATTACATGCAACATACAAAAAAAGTGATACCTGGCTGGCCAAAGCCTTCACATTGAACAAATGACTTACCTTTACAGTGTACTGTTTTAGAGGTGGCCTCCTGTGCCAGGGCTTTCAATGAGACAGCCATGCATTCCAGCAGAGTGAAATATGAGCTGTTAATAACACAAACCTTCCACTGACATGAGAGTCTGTCATCAATACACAAGGAGAGTTAAATCACTAGTGTCCCACTGGTGTTATGAGTGAAGCACTACGCTCAAGGCAAACTGGCCTACCGTAGCTATGTTCCAGCATTACACATCCCTCGTCTAGCATTATCCATTCAAGCGCTCTACAATTAAAACCCTGCAGCTTTTCACTGAAGGACACTATAAGAACCCTGATGTGATTTATGTGATTTATGCTTTCACTGATACCATGACAAAAGCTTGTCTTTGTCGGAACTACAGCAAGATGCTCTGACGACATGACATGCCCTGTAGTTTACCCCTGTAGTGGTGCAGGAATGTTGGCCCTCCTCTCTGCCCCATCTACAGTGCTGTGAAAAAGGATTTGCCCACTTTCTGATTTTCTCTATTTTTCATACTGAATGTTATCAGATTTTCAACCAAACCTAAAATTAGATAAAGGGAACCTGAGGTTACAAATAACAACAACAAAAAAGTTAATTATTTTACTTATTTAAAAAAGTTTTGCAATACCCAATTCCCCTCTGTGAAAAAGTAATTGCTCCCTTACACTCAATAACTGGTTGTGCCACCTTTAGCTGCAATGACTCCAACTAAACGCTTCCTGTATTGTTGATCAGTCTCCCACATCACTGTGGAGGAATTTTGGCCCACTCTGCATACAGAAATGCTTTAAGTCAGCGATATTTGTTGGTTTCCAAGCATGAACTGCCATGTTTGACCGTTGGTATGAAGTTTACTGTGGAATGCAGTGTTTGGATTTCACCAGGAATAATGGGACCCATGTCATCCAAAAAGTTATACTTTTGACTCATCTGTCCACAGAACATTCTTACAAGAGTCTTCATGATCATCCAGGTGCTTGCAGGTGCTTTTGGCAAACTTTTTTTTTTTTAAAGCAACACATTTGATGTTTTGTAATGGTCTAGTTAAAGTCCAGACCTAATCCCAAATGAGATGTTGTGGCAGGACTTGAAACGAGCAGTTCAGGCTTGAAAACCCACAAATGTCACTGCCTTAAAGCAGTTCTGTATGCAGAGTGGGCCAAAATTCCTCCACAGTGATGTGGGAGACTGATCAACAACTACATGAAACGTTTGGTTGGCGTTATGGCAGCTAAAGGTGGCACAACCAGTTATTGAGTGTAAGAGGGCAATTGCTTTTTCACAGGGGAATTGAGTTTTGCGTGACTTCGTTAATTAAATAAATAAAATAAGTATCCTTTTATTTTTTGGTTATTTGAAAATTAATCTAATCTAATATCAGGTTTTGGTTGAAGATCTGATAACATTCAGTATGAAAAATATGCAAAAATAGAGAAAATCAGAAAGGCAGCAAATCCTTTTTCATGGCACTGTATGGGTAGTCACTGGTCCCCAAACAACACCTTGATCACAGAGGCTCTGAGGAAGTCAAGTTATGTTTCATCAGAGGTTGAGGTTATAGGACAGCTAGCGCCCTCTTTAATGTAATATACAGTTGAAGTCGGAGGTTTACATACACCTTAGCCAAATACATTTAAACTCAGTTTTTCACAATTCCTGACATTTAATCCTAGTAAAAAATCCCTGTTTTAGGGCAATTAGGATCACCAATTTATTTTAAGAATGTGAAATGTCACAATAATAGCAGAGAGAATGATTTATTTCAGCTTTTATTTCTTTAATCACATTCCCAGTGGGTCATAAGTTTACATACACTCAATTAGTATTCGGTAGCATTGCCTGCAAATTGTTTAACTTGGGTCAAACATTTTGGTTAGCCTTCCACAAGCTTCCCACAATAAGTTGGGTGAATTTTGACCCATTCCTCCTGACAGAGCTGGTGTAACTGAATCAGGTTTGTAGGCCTCCTTGCTCGCACATGCTTTTTCAGTTCTGCCCACACATTTTCTATAGGATTGAGGTCAGGGCTTTGTGATGGCCACTCCAATACCTTGATTGTGTTGTCCTTAAACCATTTTGCCACAACTTTGGAAGTATGCTTGGGGTCATTGTCCATTTGGAAGACCCATTTGCGAACAAGCTTTAACTTCCTGACTGATGTCTTGAGGTGTTGCTTTAATATATCCACGTAATTTTCCTTCCACATGAGCCATCTATTTTGTGAAGTGCACCAGGCCCTCCTGCAGCAAAAAAAAAACACATGTTGCTGCCACCCCCGTGCTTCACGATTGGGATGGTGTTCTTCGGCTTGCAAGCCTCCCCCTTTTTCGTCCAAACATAATGAAAGTCATTATGGACAAACAGTTCTATTTTTGTTTCATCAGACCAGAGGACATTTCTCCAAAAAGTACAATCTTTGTCCCCATGTGCAGTTGCAAACCGTAGTCTGGCTTTTCAAGGCGGTTTTGAAACAGTGGCTTCTTCCTTGCTGAGCGGCCTTTCAGGTTATGTCGATATAGGACACGTTTTACTGGGGATATAGATACTTTTGTACCCGTTTCCTCCAGCGTCTTCACAAGGTCATGTGCTGTTGTTCTGGGATTGATTTGCACTTTTCTCACCAAAGAACATTCATCACTAGGAGACAGAACGCTTCTCCTTCCTGAGCTGTATGACGGCTGCGTGGTCCCACTGTGTTAATACTTACATACTATTGTTTGTACAGATGAACGTGGTACCTTCAGGCATTTGGAAATTGCTCCCAGAGGTCTTGGCAGATTTATTTGGATTTTCCCATGATGTCAGGGTAGGCCTTGAAATACATCCACAGGTACACCTCCAATTGACTCAAATGATGTCAATTAGCCTATCAGAAGCTTCTAAAGCCATGACATAATTTTCTGGAATTTTCCAAGCTGTTTTAAAGGAACAGTCAACTTAGTGTATGTAAACTTCTGACCCACAGGAATTTTGATACAGTGAATTATAAGTGAAGTTATCTGTTTGTAAACAATTGTTGGAAAAATGACTTGTGTCATGCACAAAGCAAATGTCCTAACCGACTTCCCAAAACTATAGTTTGTTAACAAGATATTTGTGGAGTGGTTGAAAAGCAAGGTTTAATGACTCCAACCTAAGTGTATGTAAACTTCCGACTTCAACTGTAGGTATAGAATCTTTAATGTAATATAGGCATAGAATCATAAATGTAATATAGGCATAGAATATTTTATGTAATACAGGCATAGAATCTTTAATGTAATATAGGCATAGAATCATAAATGTAATATAGGCATAGAATATTTTATGTAATACAGGTATAGAATATTTAATGTAATATAGGTATAGAATCATTTAGCAACCTTGTGTTCAGGACTGAATCTATACTTGCAGATATTGTAGCTATGTTAATGACGATGGTCTGAAGTACAGTGCCTTGCAAAAGTATTCACTCCCCTTGGCGTTTTTCCCATTTTGTTGCATTACAACCTGTAATTTAAATTGATTTTTATTTGGATATCATGTAATGGACATACACAACAGAGTCCAAATTGTTAAAGTGAAATGAAAAAAACGGAAAAGCGGTGCGTGCATATGTATTCACCCCCTTTGCTATGAAGCCCCTAAATAAGATCTGGTGCAACCAATTACCTTCAGAAGTCACATAATTATTTAAATAAAGTCCACCTGTGTGCAATCTAAGTGTCACATGATATGTCACATGATCTCAGTATATATACACCTGTTCTGAAAGGCCCCAAAGTCTAAGCAAGGGGCACCACCAAGCAAGCGGCACTATGAAGACCAAGGAGCTCGCCAAACAGGTCAGGGACAAAGTTGTGGAGAAGTACAGATCAGGGTTGGGTTACAAAAACATATCCAAAACTTTGAACATCCCACAGAGCACCATTAAATTAATTATTTAAAAAATGGAAAGAATATGGCTCCACAACAAACCTGCCAAGAGAGGGCCACTCACCAAAACTCACAGACCAGACAAGGAGGGCGTTAATCAGAGAGGCAACAAAGAGACCAAAGATAACGGAGCTGCAAAGCTCCACAGCGGAGATTGGAGTATCTGTCCATAGGACCACTTTAAGCCATACATTCCACAGAGCTGGGCTTTACAGAAGAGTGTCCAGAAAAAAAGCCATTGCTTCAAGAAAAAAATTAGCAAACATGTTTGGTGTTCACCAAAAGGCATATGGGAGACTCCCCAAACATATGGAAGAAGGTACTCTGGTCAGATGAGACTAAAATTGAGCTTTTTGGCCATCAAGGAAAATGCTATGTCTGGTGCAAACCCAACACCTCTCATCACCCCGAGAACACCATCCCCACAGTGGAGCATGGTGGTGGCAGCATCATGTTGTGGGGATGTTTTTAATCGGCAGGGACTGGGAAACTGGTCAAAATTGAAGGAATGATGGATGGCGCTAAATACAGGGAAATTCTTGAGGGAAACCTGATGCAGTCTTCCAGAGATTTGAGACTGGGATGGAGGATCATCTTCAAGCAGGACAATGACCCTAAGCATACTGCTAAAGGAACACTCGATTGGTTTAAGGGGAAACATGTAAATGTCTTGGAATGACTCAATCCAATTGAGAATCTGTGGTATGATTTAAAGATTGCTGTACACCAACGGAACCCATCCAACTTGACGGAGCGGGAGCAGATTTGCCTTGAAGAATAGGCAAAAATCCCAGTGGCTAGATGTGCCAAGCTTATAGAGACATACCCCAAGAGACTTGCAGCTGTAAAGGGTGACTCTGCAAAGTATTGACTTTTGGGGGGGGGGGGGGGGGGGATAGTTTTTTGTCTTATTTCTTGTTTGTTTCACAATAAAAATATTTTGCATCTTCAAAGTGGTAGGCATGTTGTATAAATCAAATGATACAACCCCCCCCAAAAAAAAATCGATTTAATTCCAGGTTGTAAGGCAACAAAATAGGAAAGATACCAAGGGGTGAATACTTTTGCAAGCCACTATAGTTGTGCTTTATGTCCTTCCAAATTCACACACAAAATGTGCCTCTACATGCAGACCCGCCCATTGGAAAAAAGACAACCTAAATAATAAAGAATTGTTAAAGAAATATTTTCACAATTTCTCCAACCTCAACATGACAAGAATAGGGCGACAGAGTAGGGAGACGCTTTGAAGTCACATTCCAGCCTGCCTCACACCATAATTACACACAGTAGTCATTATGGCCTCAAACACTTACATGGCGGTCAAGGTTAAGGGGCCAGGGGCTCCTTGTTCTCTTCTCACACAGAAACTTAGGAGACTTGTCCCTCTGAAGGTGGTTCTATGTACAGTGGGACAACCCTGAGACAATATGCAGTTGACATCCTGCAAATAAAACTACAAAAACATGTGACCTCTGAATAAACTAATCTCTAATCAAATTGCTAGAATTGCATGAAGCAAAAATACAATTTGCTCTAGAGAAATAAAGAGTTTATTGTTGAGATATTCCTTTACAGATGATTTCCTCCTAGCGATGGTCATGTCCCCCATTATGTGAATATTTTGGTGTTTGCTATCATGGCATAAGATGACTTGAAATTACAGATGACATGAAATAATAATTGTTGGAATTAATATGGTTCTTGTACACACAAAAAGTACACAAATTGTGTAAATCATTCCTTGTAAGGGAAGTGTGTCTTCAAGTACAAGATCTGCAAAACCTTGCCTGCCCTCCAGTGGTTACCTTGGAAAAGAACACATCTACCACTAACAGAGTTTAAAAGGTCGTCACAATGATTGAAGCAAGAAACATTAAACTATCAATTTGTTTGCTATGATAATACTATATTATGCACAGACCTTTGTGGTATCTGTGTATTTCAAACACACAGTAGTTCCTTTCCTCATACACATGTAATACACAGAATGCAGGAAGTATTTTGACGGGAGATGACACACAGCACAACACTGTAACAGTCTGCTCTTGCTGCAACCTCGTTTTGTTTGCTTGTTCTGTTCAACTAAGGGCAAAGTACATGACACAGGAGCTATAATGCTTGTTAATATCAACATTTCAGAGCGGTTACTGAAGGAGATGAGGACATCCTTTAGATTATAGTATTTTGTAGCTGCTACAAAACAGGGGTGAGTCTTTAAAAGTGAAAGTAAACTGTTTTCTTAAGGCATTACAAAAGAGGGAGAGAAGTGTGACAGAGAGAAAATGGCCTCCAGATTGTCTCTCCCAGAAGAGGATCTTTCCTGTCCTGTATGCTTAAACACCTTCAGTGATCCTGTAATCTTATTATGTAGCCACAGCTTCTGTAAAGCCTGTCTGCAGGAGTGCTGTAGACAGAGAGGATTTTGGGAATGTCCCGTTTGTAGGGAAGTATTTTCAATGGGTAATCCACTCTGTAACCGGGCTCTAAAGAACCTGTGTGAGGCTGTCTTAAAGGAAAGAAGCCAGAGGGCTTCAGGAGGGTCTGAGGTTCTCTGCAGTCTGCATAGTGAGAAATTCAAGCTCTTCTGTTTGGAGGATAAAGAGCTCATCTGTTTGGTGTGTCGTGATTCAAGGAAGCATAAAAAGCATGACTGCATCCCCATACAGGAAGCTGTACAGGAACATAAGGTTGGATAGATTGTTTTTCCGGGGAAGTTTGTGGAAACAAACTATTGCAGTAGCTGTTTCTATGTGGATCATTTTGAACATTTAGCAACCAGTTTGTGGTACTTTACAGTAGTTGGTGGTAAGATAGGGCCTGTCTAATCTTTTTCTTTTTTTACTCATAAACAAATCTTTCCTACACAGCAATCTCACACAGTAATGTACAGGTCAAGTTTGTGAATACCATGTTGCTTTCTTTTCAGGTTAAACTCAAGACTGCATTGAACCCTCTTAAGGATAAACTGAGACTCTTTAAGGGAGTCAAACTCACCTGTGATAATACAGCAAAACATATTGAGGTATGACATTTAAGTATTGATGCAACAACAATGTATGCATTTTGGCTAGTTTGTGTTCTTTATTGTCTACATTTACATTTACATTTAAGTCATTTAGCAGACGCTCTTATCCAGAGCGACTTACAATTTGGTGCATTCACCTTATGACATCCAGTGGAACAGTAGTGCATCTAAATCTTATAAGGGGGGGGGGGGGGGGGGGGGGGTGAGAGGGATTACTTTATCCTATCCTAGGTATTCCTTAAAGAGGTGGGGTTTCAGGTGTCTCCGGAAGGTGGTGATTGACTCCGCTGTCCTGGCGTCGTGAGGGAGTTTGTTCCACCATTGGGGGGCCAGAGCAGCGAACAGTTTTGACCTGGCTGAGCGGGAACTGTACTTCCTCAGTGGTAGGGAGGCGAGCAGGCCAGAGGTGGATGAACGCAGTGCCCTTGTTTGGGTGTAGGGCCTGATCAGAGCCTGGAGGTACTGAGGTGCCGTTCCCCTCACAGCTCCGTAGGCAAGCACCATGGTCTTGTAGCGGATGCGAGCTTCAACTGGAAGCCAGTGGAGAGAGCGGAGGAGCGGGTGACGTGAGAGAACTTGGGAAGGTTGAACACCAGACGGGCTGCGGCGTTCTGGATGAGTTGTAGGGGTTTAATGGCACAGGCAGGGAGCCCAGCCAACAGCGAGTTGCAGTAATCCAGACGGGAGATGACGAGTGCCTGGATTAGGACCTGCGCCGCTTCCTGTGTGAGGCAGGGTCGTACTCTGCGAATGTTGTAGAGCATGAACCTACAGGAACGGGCCACCGCCTTGATGTTAGTTGAGAACGACAGGGTGTTGTCCAGGATCACGCCAAGGTTCTTAGCGCTCTGGGAGGAGGACACAATGGAGTTGTCAACCGTGATGGCGAGATCATGGAACGGGCAGTCCTTCCCCGGGAGGAAGAGCAGCTCCGTCTTGCCGAGGTTCAGCTTGAGGTGGTGATCCGTCATCCACACTGATATGTCTGCCAGACATGCAGAGATGCGATTCGCCACCTGATCATCAGAAGGGGGAAAGGAGAAGATTAATTGTGTGTCGTCTGCATAGCAATGATAGGAGAGACCATGTGAGGTTATGACAGAGCCAAGTGACTTGGTGTATAGCGAGAATAGGAGAGGGCCTAGAACAGAGCCCTGGGGGACACCAGTGGTGAGAGCACGTGGTGTGGAGACGGATTCTCGCCACGCCACCTGGTAGGAGCGACCTGTCAGGGGTGTGCGAGAACACGTGGGCGGACGAAGAGAGAGCAGTAGGAGTAGCAGTGTTGTCTGTGGTGATCCATGTTTCCGTCAGTGCCAAGAAGTCGAGGGACTGGAGGGAGGCATAGGCTGAGATGAACTCTGCCTTGTTGGCCGCAGATCGGCAGTTCCAGAGGCTACCGGAGACCTGGAACTCCACGTGGGTCGTGCGCGCTGGGACCACCAGATTAGGGTGGCCGCGGCCACGCGGTGTGGAGCGTTTGTATGGTCTGTGCAGAGAGGAGAGAACAGGGATAGACAGACACATAGTTGACAGGCTACACAAGAGGCTACGCTAATGCAAAGGAGATTGGAATGACAAGTGGACTACACGTCTCGAGTGTTCAGAAAGTTAAGCTTACGTAGCAAGAATCTTATTGACTAAAATGATTCAAATGATACAGTACTGCTGAAGTAGGCTAGCTGGCAGAGGCTGCGTTGTTGACTATGTAGGCTAGCTGGCAGTGTCTGCGTTGTTGACACTACACTAATCAAGTCGTTCCGTTGAGTGTAATGGTTACTACTGTGCTACTGTGCTGCTATTCGGGGCTAGCTGGCTAGCTAGCAGTGTTGATTTACGTTACGTTGCGTTAAAAGAACGACAATAGCTGGCTAGCTAACCTAGGAAATCGCTCAAGACTACACAATTATCTTTGATACAAAGACGGCTATGTAGCTAGCTATGTAGCTAGCTACGATCAAACAAATCAAGCCGTTGTACTGTAATGAAATGAAAAATGTGATACTACCTGTGGAGCAAAGCGAAATGCGACCGGATTGTTGAGTGCGGAAGTTCTGTTACGTTAAGGACGACGAATAGCTGGCTAGCTAACCTCGGTAAATTAAGATAATCACTCTAAAACTACACACTCTAAACTACACAATTATCTTGGATACGAAGACAGCAAAGACAACTATGTAGCTAGCTAACACTACACTAATCAAGTCGTTCAGTTGAGTGTAAGTTGTGCTGCTAATCGGTAGACGGTGGACTAGCTAACGGTAGACGTTAGCTAGCTAGCTAGCTGCAGGGCGGTGTAGACTGCGTTAGGACGACGAAATACGATAATTACGCAATTATCTATGATACAAAGACGGCTATGTAGCTAGCTAAGAAGAAAAATTGCTAAGATTAGACAAATCAAACCGTTGTACTATAATGAAATGTAATGAAATGTAATACTACCTGCGGACCGAGTGCAGATGCGACCGCTCGCTCCAACCCGGAAGTTGATGTCTACTCTGTTCTAATCTAAGGGAAGATCATGCCCTACAGGAAGACTGAGGTGAAGCAATTTTGATTGGATGCCATGAGGGAGGAAATAGTATGAATAATGACAGAAAGAACCAGCAAGTTAAATTGGTGACAGAAAATTATAACAGGAGAGATACAGTATGTCTGAGATATTCCTTGCACTCTCTCCAGATCCAAGCCCAGGATACAGAGAGGCAGATTAAGGGGCAGTTTAAAAAGCTGTACCTGTTTTTGCAAGAGGAAGATAGATGGATAGATGCAGTGAGAATGGAAGAGGTGCGGAAGAGTCAGGTGATGAAACACAAGATAACAGAGATGAGCAGAGAGTTATCTATCATCACTTTCATACACAATAAAAGCCACCTAACAACAGCTGAGCATTGAAGACATCTCATTCTTGCAGGTACAGTAAACAACTGATCTTATGAGTAGATATTGTATATAGTGATTATTATTTACTGATTATTTTATTGGTAAGACTGATTTTCACCTTCTTTATTGGTCCTCTTCAGAACTACTAGGCCACAGAGACAAGGTAAATGGTCTTCCTCCTTTCTCCCTCCTCTCTGTGGTTCTATAACCAAGACCACAGCAGTACTAACTCCTGAATGTTCTTCCAGAGCCAAGCGAACACTGCCAGATCCAAAGAGGGTTTCAGGAGCATTGATAGACGTGGCCAAACACCTGGGCAACCTGCAATTAAGAGTCCGGGAGAAGATGAAAGGGATGGTCCAATACTGTAAATACGTTTCCATCCACAATTTGTTCGTGCGACATGATGGGATCTTTTTGTGTCTATAAAATGTATTATGCGAAACATTGCGGTGGAAACGATTTCTTGCGCAATTGTTGGTAGAATAACCATCATGTCGAGGTAAATGTGCAGTCACGCGATGCTATGTTGTGTGGTCCTTCCAGTGCGACTTGGAAAAGCATGCACAGTTTAAGCTACGTGATGATGAAAGTACACAGTGATGAGCTTGATGCTGCTTTCCAATAAAAATTGAGGGTATTATTTGTATGCTAGTGACATAATGATCTTGCTTTTATCTCATCATATAGCCTATAACTTGTCCAGTGTACACTTTATCAGCGAACTGTTGTCTAGAGAGCATGTGCGAAAAAACAGATTGGGCAAGTTTGCCATTTAACGCGACAGTTTGTGGCAAAACTACTGGTAGAGTCGAAAATACAATGGTAACACATTAAACTCGTGTTTAAACCCGCAACAAAGTCAGGGGGCGTTTCTCTGCCCATGTGTTGTTGATGGATGCCAAATCTTACAACAGCTGGATAGGTATTGTAAGTATTAGCTAACCATATCATATGTTATAGCAATCTGTCAGCCGATAAAAGGGTCCATGACGTAGTACGCAACCATAGGTTTATGCATGAAACGTCTGAACGGGGGACGCGACCTCGGTCTGGTGCAGAGTATGTGAGCGGAGCGGAGCTTGGAGCAAGGAGTTATTTTTTATTTTTTATTATATTATTCGCATGAAAATCTGTCGCAAATTGGATGGAAACCTAGCCACTGAGTAATGTTTTGCAGCAAAAAACAACAGTAGGTTTCATCTGCACCTGGTTCTTAGTCCTAGGACTGTATCAGCATAATTCATATTAATTCTAGTAGTGACCCCCATACTGTTAAATTGCATAATTTCTCTATTGCAAAACAATGCTCATAGGAATTTAGATATGAGTATCAATGAAACTTGTAGTGAATTTACAGAGTAAATGGTAAAGTTAAATGATCTCTCCTTAGCTCCTGTAATCCTGGATCCCAACACTGCAGACACAGGTCTCATCCTGTAGGAGGACTTGACCAGCATGAGACATTGTGATAAAGCACTACAGCTCCCTGACAACCCAGAGAGGCTTCATGGATGTGTCCTAGGTTCTGAGGGTTATAACTCAGGAACACACAGCTGGGACGTAGAGAATTCTGATGGTTCCTATTGGGCTGTAGGTGTGGCCACAAATAATCCCAAAAGATCTAGTTGGTCTAGATCTAGCAGTATGCCATATAAATCCTAGGGTATTTGGACTACCTGTGTTAGTCACTTCCTAGAATTTTCCCAAAAGGATGATGTACATCATCTTGAAGTAAAGAGAATGATTTATTTCAGCTTTAATTTCTTTCATCACATTCCCAGTGGGTCAGAAGTTTACATACACTCAATTAGTATTTGGTAGCATTGCCTTGAAATTGTTTGACTTGGGTCAAACGTTTCGGATAGCCTTCCACAAGCTTCTCACAATAAGTTGGGAGAATTTTGACCCATTCCTCCTGACAGAGCTGGTGTAACCGAGTCAGGTTTATAGGCTTCCTTGCTCGCACACGCTTTTTCAGTTCTGCCCACAAATTTTCTATAGGATTGATGTCAGGGCTTTGTAATGGCCAAATCAAATCAAATCAAATTTTATTTGTCACATACACATGGTTAGCAGATGTTAATGCGAGTGTAGCGAAATGCTTGTGCTTCTAGTTCCGACAATGTAGTCCAATACCTTGATGGCATAATGAATTCCACCAAGTAACAGGCAATTTTGGCTGACAATCTGGTTGCCTCTACCAGAAGTCTGGGACTTGGCCGTAGGTGGACTTTCCAACAAGACAATGGCCCAAAACATACCTCAAGATCCACACAGAAATGGTTGTGACAACAAAATCAATGTTCTGCCATGGCCATCTCAGTCGCCGGACCTCAATCCAATCAAAACCCTGTGGGCTGAGTTGAAGAGGGCAGTTGATAAGCGCAAACCCAAGAATGTTAAGGATTTTGAAAGCATCTGCATAGAGGAATGGTCCATAATCCCTCCAAATGTGTTCCTTAACCTTGTCAAACATTACAGGAAAAGACTCCACGCTGTTATCCTTGCCAGAGGTGTTTGCACTAAGTACTAAATGAGGAGTGCCAATAATTATGAAACCTTGATTTTGGTTAAATGTATTTTGTATTAAATAATTGTATGATTGTGGTTGGTTCCACTGAAACATTAATAAAGTACAGTATTTCTCACGTTGGTATTTTGAGCTCATTTCTATAATGACATTGTTTATATTTGTTTAAGTATTGTTTGTGCATTGCCAGTCAGCGGTGCCAGTAATTTTGGAGCCCACTGTATATGGCAGACAAACAAGTTCCCTACCTTCTCCCTCTTCCACTTGCCTCCTCCAGTTTGGATTGAGCAGACATTCCTTTTATAGCTGGATATGTGACATAACTCTACCGTTTCTGTTCATAATATTATTAATAAATATAATTCCATTGGGGGGGGTCCATAAAGAATGTTTTTTTATTCATCAGTATATTTGAGTTTAACCGTAATATTTGTTGTAATATTTGTTCCATCTTTTCTGGAGGATAAAACTAAAATTCTAACCAGCTTTGTATGGCTTGTTTAAGAAAGGGAAATACTTTAAACAAAATGTCATTTTCAATAAGTCGGAAATGAGAAGTCTGTGTAAAGGCAAGAAGGCAATTTTTTTTTTTTTACAAAGGATGAACCTTTCTTAATAATCTACTGGAGAACCATTTTGAGTTTAAGTATAACTTAGGTATGAGTGAAGATTTTAGTGAGAGGTTTAAAGCTTTAATATTTAATCATTTTAGCCCCCCAAACTCATATTCATTATATCAATAGGCACGTTTAATTTTGTATGGCTAAGCATTCCAAATAAAATGAAATATTTTTTGCTCATATGATTTAAAAAACGAGTTGTCTGGAGTAGGCAGTGCCATTATTGAGTAAGTCAACTGTAATAGGACCAAAGAGTTAGTAAATGTGATTTGTTCAGAAATAGACAAGAAATAGACCTCTCTATGGTTGCAGAATCGTATCTATTTTTGCAAACGTTCTATTGAAATAGATTGCGGTACGTTCATTTATATTTTTTGAGATATGAATACCAAGTACTCTATGTCTACTTCACCATCCGCCCATTTTATTGGTAAACTACAAGGTAGTGTATACTGTGTCTTTTAACGAGCCAATACGTAATTTGGTACACTTGTTATGATTAGGTTTTAGTCCAGAGAGCCTAGAAAAGTGATCAAGATCTTCAATGAGACTGTGCAGGGATCCAGAGTCATCGTCATACATTAACACTTTAGTTTTTATCCCCTGGATTTCTATCCCCTTGATGTTCTTGTTGGATCTAATTTGAATAGCTAGCATTTCAATTGCCATAATAAGTAGATATGGAGACAATGGACAGCCTTGTTTTACTCTTCTTAAAAGCGCAATACTTTCTGAGAAGTGACTATTATTTACTCTTTTACACCTGGGGTTGCTGTACATAACTTTAACCCATTGTATAAGAGATTCACCAAAATGAATGTAATCCAGGCATTTATATATAAATTCCAGTCTTACTTTATCAAACGCCTTTTAAAAATCTGCTATGAAGACCAGGCCTGGTATCTTTGATGTTTCATAATGTTCAATTGTTTCAAGTAACTGTCCTATATTATCTCCAATATATCATCCATGTAAAAAACCTGTCTGATCAGGAAGAACAATATCTGGTAAAACCTTTTTAATCTATATGCTATGCATTTCGGCAGGATTTTTGCATCACAACATTGAAGTGTAAGAGGCCTTCAGTTTTTTAAATGGACTGGATCTTTATACTTACCATCTGGGTCCTGTTTCAGTAGTAATGAAATCAGACCTTCTTGTTGAGCACCTGAAAGTCCACCATTTTTATAGGAGTAATTAAAACATGCTAATAGTGGATCTTAGTGTACAAAAAAAGAAGGTCTGATATACCTCTACTGGCATACCATCAAGCCCTGTTTTTAGCCCAGACTGAAAATATTCTCAAAAAGTTCCTCCACTGTAAATTGGCCTTCACACAGGTCTTTCTGTAAATTTGTTAATTTTACTTTATTATTATTAGGAAAGAAATCCTTCCTTACAGTTAACATCATTCAGTGGAAATGGAGGGGATTGATATGAAAACATATGCTTACATTTTTTTGCTTCCTTTTTCAAAATATAATTTGGTGAGTCATGGATAACTCCATCATTTGTAACTAGTTTCTGTAAATTATTTTTGGTAGCATTTCTATGTTGAAGATTCAAGAAAATGTAGTGCATTTTTCACAATTTTCCATCCCATTCGCTTTATTCTTGTAATAAATTACACTTGGTCGTTCTTGAGTAAGTACTTCCAATTATTTTAGTTTTTCCTCTAAACTATTTTGTCCCTCTATAGTAAAGTACCATTACCATCTACCTGTGCTGTTATTTCCTTTATTAGTCTAATCTACTTTGACCTAAACTGCTTTTGTTTTAATAATGAGTGTTGTATTGAATGTCCTCTAAAAGTACATTTAAAAGTGTCCCATACAATAAGGTGATCTGCACTATCGGTCAAAAGTTTTAGAACACCGACTCATTCAAGGGTTTTTCTTTATTTTTCCTATTGTCTACATTGTAGAATAATAGTGAAGACATCAAAACTATGAAATAACACATATGGAATCATGTAGTAACCAAAAACGTGTTAAACAAATCAAAATATATTTTAAATTTGAGATTCTTTAAATAGCCACCCTTTGCCTTGATGACAGCTTTGCACACCCTTGGCATTCTCTCAACCAGATTCATGAGGTAGTCACCTGGAATGCATTTCAATTAACAGGTGTGCCTTGTTAAAAGTTAATTTGTGGAATTTCTTTCCTTCTTAATGCGTTTGAGCCAATCAGTTGTGTGGTGACAAGGTAAGGGGGTATACAGAAGATAGCTCTATTTGGTAAAAGACCAAGTCCATATTATGGCAAGAACAGCTCAAATAAGCAACGAGAAACAACAGTCCATCATTTCTTTAACTTCTTAGGTATAGGCCCCTTTTTTCTCCATTTCCTGTCTGAATGACGTGCCAAAAGTAAACTGCCTGTAGCTCAGGGCCTGAAGCCAGGATATGCGTATAATTGATACCATTGGAAAGAAAACACCTTGACGTTTGTAGAAATGTTAAAATAATTTAGGAGAATATAACACAAGTGATATGGTAGGAGAAAATCCAAAGAAAACCAACCGGAATCTTTTTTTTCCAGAGAGACCATCCTCTTACAAATGCAAGAGAAAGGTCATATTGTAAATTAGCTCCCTGAATGCAGTTCATATGGCTTCCACCGGGTGTCAGCGGTCTATGTTCAAGGTGTCAGGCTTGTAACTTCAAAAACTAATAAGAAATAACAGTTTAAGTAGAAGGACACGGTCTTGGAAATTTGTGTTTGAACGCGCCTTGAAGAAATGATGCACCTGCTAAAATCGTTTTCCTATTGAACTTTCTGAAAGAAATATTATAGTTTGATTACATTTTAGGGTGTCTGAGGAGTAAATAGAAATGTATTATGACTTGTTGAAACAAAGTTTAGGGGTATATCTTTGGATTCCTTTCTCTGCAAGTTGAACAAGTGGAGTACTCGAATCGATGGCCCCAACTAAACTGACTTTTTGGGATATAAAGAAGGATTTATTTAACAAAATTACACTACACGTTATAGCTGGGACCCTTTGGATGACAAATCAGAGGAAGATTTTCAAAAAGTAAGTGAATATTTCATTGTTATATGTGAATGTATGAAACCTGTGCTGGTGGAAAAATATTTTGATGTGGGGTGCCATTCTCAAACAATCGCATGGCATGTTTTCGCTGTAATAGCTACTGTAAATCAGACAGTGCAGTTAGATTAACAAGAATACAAGTTTTCAGCCGATATAAGACACTTATATGTACCTAAATGTTTCAAATCCATAATATTTATAATGATTTATTTGAATTGTGCGCCCTCCAGTTTCACCAGAAGTTGTCTCGCTAGCGGGACAAGGTCAGTCAATACAGAAAATGTCAAGAACTTTGAAAGTTTCTTCAAGTGCTGTCGCAAAAACCATCAAGCGCAATGATGAAATTGGCTCTCATGAGGTCGACCACAGGAATGGAAGACCCTGAGTTACTTCTGCTGCAGAGGATAAGTTACCAGCCTCAGATATAAGGGAACGATGAGTGGATAGGAGGCAATCCGTAATTCCGATTAAGACATTAACCTCTCTGGGATATGTGGGCGTCCCACCTGGCCAAAAGCCAGGGAAAATGCAGAGCGCCAAATTCAAATAAATTACTATAAAAATCAAACTTTCATTAAATCACACATGCAAGATAGCAAATTAAAGCTACACTTGTTGTGAATCCAGCCAACATGTCAGATTTCAAAAAGGCTTTTCAGCGAAAGCAAACGATGCTATTATCTGAGGATAGCACCTCTGTAAACAAAGAGAGTAACCATAATGCAGGCTAAAACGCTAAAATACAAATAAAATTTGTGCCTTACCTTTGACGAGCTTCTTTTGTTGGCACTCCAATATGTCCCATAAACATCACAAACGGTCATTTTGTTCGATTAATTCCGTCAATATATATCCAAAATGTTCATTTATTTGGTGCGTTTGATCTAGAAAAACAACGGTTCCAACTTGCTCAACGTGACTACAAAATATCTCAAAAGTTACCTGTAAACTTTGCCAAAACATTTCTTTTTTTTCTTTTTTTTTACCCCCAATTTCGTGGTATCCAATTGTTGTAGTAGCTACTATCTTGTCTCATCGCTACAACTCCCGTACGGGCTCGGGAGAGACAGGTAAGTCATGCGTCCTCCGATACACAACCCAACCAAGCCGCACTGCTTCTTAACACAGTGCGCATCCAACCCGGAAGCCAGCCGCACCAATGCGCCGGAGGAAACACCGTGCACCCGGCCACCTTGGCTAGCGCACACTGCGCCCAGCCCGCCACAGGAGTCGCTGGTGCGCGATGAGACAAGGACACCCCTACCGACCAAGCCCTCCCTATCCCGGGCGACGCAATTGTGCGTCGCCCCACGGACCTCCCGGTCGCGGCCGGTTACGACAGAGCCTGGGCGCGAACCCAGGGACTCTGATGGCACAGCTGGCGCTGCAGTACAGCGCCCTTAACCACTGCGCCACCCGGGAGGCTGTCAAAACATTTCAAACTACTTTTGTTACGCAACTTTAGCTATTTTTTTAACGTAAATAATCGATACAATTTCAGACGGAATGATCTGTGTTCAATACAGGAAGAAAACAAACTGAAGCATGCTTTCTGGTCACGCGCCTCTATCTAACAGTACACTTCAAGTGACCCTCATTCAAGATGGCTGTACTTCTTCATTACACAAAGGAATAACCTCAACCAATTTCTAAAGACTGTTGACATCAAGTGGAAGCGATAGGAACTGCAAGAAGGTCCCTTAGAAATCTGGATTCCCAATGAAAACTCATTGAAAAGAGAGTGACCTCAAACAAAACAAAATCTGAATGGTTTGTCCTTGGGGTTTCGCCTGCTAAATAAGTTCTGTTATACGCACAGACATGATTCAAACAGTTTTAGAAACTTCAGAGTGTTTTCTATCCAAATCTACTAATAATATGCATATCTTATCTTCTGGGGATGAGTAGCAGGCAGTTGAATTTGGGCATGCATTTCATCTGGACGTGAAAATACTGCCCCCTGTCACCAAGAAGTTAATGAGTAAGCTAGGACGGATGTCGTCAATATGACTATTTGCTCAGCAGTTTTGAAATGTACAGCTACAGAATTCAGAACATGGGCTGTTCTTACAATATTCTCCCTGTACACCAAGTCAGAACCGTAGGATAAATAAACGGGGCAAATAAGCAGACAATGAAAGCTCTATATTCGATGGTTACATTTCTCTAAAACAGGATACGAGGACTACATGAAATATGTTTAGCATGTACTAGAAAGAGGCTCGAGTTCCCGACTTGCAATTCCGGAGTTGGATGACCATGCAAAACATATTTTCCCAGTCGGAGCTAATTTTTTTCCGAGTTCCCAGTTGTCTTGAACTCCCTGTAGTCAGATATCCCAACTCCGAGCTTCCAGTTGTTTTGAGCGCGGCTTGACAGCATGGCCAATGTTTAATGTCTATCCTTTTAAGCTTGGAAAAGAGACCCTTTCACATCTCACTATTTTATGTAGCCTAATGTTTGACTACTAGATAGATTATTTTTATTTCCTGTTGTTGATTGACCAGTAAAAAAAGGATTTTGAATGCTGTGGATATATTTTTCTATTGTCAGATATGTAATGCTGTGTATAGCATAATAAAATCGGTCTATTTTTGTCTGGTCATTGTTACATCTCTGATGTTGTTCTGATATTTCACTTCCTTACCAAAAGAATGTCTGACTGCATACAAATAATTTCCACAAGGTTTTATTAATACAAATGTGGAACAAATTATTTCCCTTATTTTCATCTCCTGTTAAGTTCTACAATTTCCAGCATGTTAGTCTCCAGGAGACACCGACAGCAAGAGGAAACAGAAGGAAATAAAGCATCACATTTTGTGTTAAAGTGACAGGTTAAAGAGGTAGTACCTCATCTCTATATTCAGTCAACATACGGTACACATCTCTCTCTTCAGACATGTCTGTCCTTTCTGCTCACTGATACACTCATTATATTGGTAAAGGGGGGTGTTGAGCAATGACTCAAAACGACATACCACCTCCTTGTCTAGCAACTGTAGGCGCACGCTCGCAGCATGTGTAGAATCTTTTAGGTCCACTAGTATTATTCTATACATTTCTGGCTGTGTATGTCTCTTGATCCATTCAAACCTCATATTTGTCAAACAACCACTAATATATGGAAATGAATGATTCGGACTGATTTAATTTAAGGGACAGTTAAAGATTTAATTGAGTGTGCTGTAAGTCATTTAAATAACAAGAATACAGGTACTTTCAGCAAATGAGCTGTAATTTTTAATAGATTGTTAAAATTCTTACCATAACTACAGCAGAAAAAGAAAAGTGAGGAACAAACTAACATAACTTAATACAAGACAGCATGAACAGTCGAGACATGGCACAACTTGCAGGTGGAGACATACTTGACGAAGCAGATGCAATTCCAATGTTCTTGTTATAAAAAGCACCCTGTATTTTGCGTTGACCCATGACCATGTTTGTGAAGATACACATCATGCATGCATGCGCGCACACACACACACACACACACACACACAGGCTATTTGTCTGTCATAACAGAAGACAGCGGTCCTTGAACTGGGTTTTTCAGTACGTTCTAATACGCCAGTCGCTGATGTCTTCTAAATACACAGTAGTATTATTTTAGTACCCAATGCAACGGTCAGAGATATTTGATTGTTTTCCAATATTTTAATTGCAATTAAGAGGGACAAAAAAAGGAATTAAGGTGCCATAAATTAGCCATTATCAAAATAAAGATTCATTTTCACATTAACCTTGACAAACAGAATGTTCAAAAGATGTCCCCTGGCTTAGTTTGGCCACGTTAATGATCAACATTGCCAAACAACTTTTGGCAACACCTATATTAGGTCACAAACAGGCTGTCCTATTTGAAAATCGCAGTGATTGTTAGGAGCCAAAGAGTTCGCTGGGATAAATAGACATTTAAATTTAGTACATTTTATGCTTTAATTCTATAGATTTAAAGTGCTGATCAGTCAATGTAAGCTAATTAAATTCACTTATGGTGACTCGGGAGAGAGAAACATCTAACAGTCTCAGAAAGGAACAGCCTAACCTGGTCAAAGAGTCCAAGAATTCCTTTCCATATGAATTTAACAATTCTCCTCTGGAGGTGAAACAGACTTGAAACAGTCCTAAGTTTCAGTTAAATCCTGCATTGATGTCAATAGGAGACTTGTAACATAAACATTTGCATATTTCTGGTTAAAATACTGCCCTGCATGAATCTCTCATTCTAACGCATTACTACAGTAAAAACAAGTGAACACTGCCAAAGCGCCTATTCTGTGCAATGAGAAAAAAAAGACTGCCCAGAACTTTTAAAAACAAAATCTTAAAAGAAAAGGTATGCAAATATGGGGCATTCATTTGAGCATTGAGATGGTAAGTAGAGGTAGCATGTAAAGCATAAACTGTCATTATAAACTGGTTGATTAACAGAAAATGAAAAGATAAGGGGAAAAAGTATAGCCTCTGCGCAGTGTTGGTAACCACCACCACATCCTGAGGACCCCCCCCCCCCAAAAAAGAGTCCAGTATTAACAGAGCCCAAAGACTTGAGACCGTACCTTGAGGCACAACAAACAGACTAGGCCTCGGTGAGAGAGGGATGCATGTTCTCATGATTTGAACCTTGAACACAAATCAATTCCATCCATCTGTCCAGCCAATGACCTGGGATTTCTAATTAGTGTAATTCAGTTAACATGGGAACCAACCCCTCCATAATCCTAAATTAAAACATTTGTTTTACATGGGCTTACAAAAGCCTCCCCATGATATTTGGTTTCATCTAAACTAGAATTCGAGCAGAAAACCCCATCTTTCCACACTGTTTTCACATCTAGAAGGCAACCATTCTAAAACGTTCCAAGTCTTTCCCATTTGTTTTCGGTCCGAATACAAAATGAGGCATCTGTGATACCTTACAGTTCAAATGTGAACATTTGGAATTCCTGTCTTCCACGACAGGCTAAGAGAGGAGGGGCCATCTCTCTCCAGTATCCTGTGATTCCAAAGATGGGGCGGGAATGCAGAGGTGGTGACTGATTATCCCACATGATGTCCTCTACAAGCCTGTCTCTGAAAATGGAAATTGAGGGAGAAATGTAGCAGTCACTCTTGTGGACACGTTTCCCGTCAAAAGGCTTGTTCCCCCATTGTTCAACCATCCTGTAATCTCCCGAATGACAGCATCCCTGTAAGAGGCTCCGTGTGGTCTGTCTGTGGTGCTGCTGTACTGTGTTCCCTCTACGGCACAAGCTGCTCACATCAAAGGAGTCCTGCAACATGAATCTAAGATAGGAGAGGGAGCAGTTCCTCCAGGGCACCGTTTCATGAGGCAGCAGCCAGGAGAGGGTGTAGCGCTCAGTCATGACTTAACTGAACAGGCCCATCCTTGGACTGATCATAGAACACAACTCCATTTGAATCTAGAGGGAGGGAAGTAGGACACGTCAGATTTGCTCAGCCAAGACATACTATACCAATATAAAAGATGAGGCTTTTCGGGTTCTCTACAATTATACGGCAGGAATTACTAACTCACCTTGTTTTTGTAAATTCTGAATATATTCAATTTCTGTAAAAATATAAAACATATTTAGTAGTGTGAGAGATTCATAATTATTACATGCACTATTCTCTTTGTTCTAAGGACCAGCCATAGCAGGTCAATTATTTAACTTTGTGAATGAACGTTGAATGGAACAGCTACCTACCTTTAGTGTGATAAATAACAGCAGCTTTTAGATCGAACGCCCCCCAGCAAGATCCTGGGTCGCAAACCTTGGGGTGGCAGGGCTCCTTGGCCAGGACAGACACAGGTTGAGCAGGGGAGGCAAGAGGCAGCTCAGTACCAGGGTGCTTAAAAGAGGAGGACATTATGGCACCTCTACTCCCAGCCTCACCCCTCAGAGGGTCTGGGCCAGGGGCTTGGCCTCCCAGACCAGCATCAGGGCCAGGAGCCAAGGGAGGGCCTGATTTACCAACACTGCTAGGGGCTTGGGAGATAGTGAGTCTGTCCTGCTCGTACGCCTTTGGGAAGAGGGGTTTGTCGGGTCTCAGAGTGGAGGTAGCAGAGACTTGTAGAGGCAAGGCTGCAGTGCCACCTCCCTGAAAGGTGATCTCCACGATCTGGCCTTTCCGGGCTGGCTGCCCCACTAATACCGGCCCCACCCCAGGCCCTCCACTGGGCTCGTTGATGAATGACAGCCCCCACTGGTTCTGGAAAATGTCCACCAGAGATTTGGAATTTGTCTTAGTGGCAGGTGAGTCCACTTGGCAGGCGCTGGAGAGGGCGGGTTGCATATTTGAAGTGCCCAGGGGATAAACAAGGAGACTGGCCTTTCTCAGTTCTCTAGTAATCATGGAGGGGGTGCCTGACATATCAGTGCCGTTGCTGGACAAGGATGCTTCGTTCTCCCACTTGCTGGCAGGGGAGACAGGCATTGGGGCAGTGCAAACAGTAGAGGTAAAAAGGGGCGCAGGGAGAGGGCAGCTACTCCCCTCTCCAGATAGGGGTCCATTGGTGAAGCTAGGGGAGGTGATGGTTTTGACAGCAGACATGGGGACTTGGGAGAGTCTGGTGGGCACCTGGGACTGGGGAGGTAAGGAGTCACCTGCAGCTTGGACTGCTGCTTTGTTTAGATTCTCTTTCACTTTACTTGCATAACTAATCTTGGGCACTGTCTTAGCACTACTATTGTCCACAGGAAAGACAGGGGGTGGTTTAAAGAGGGTCCATGAGTCCTCTTTTTTGGAGGTAAGCTTGGCTTTGCCCAGCCTGTCTTCGAGCTTTTTAACAGAGCATGCTGCAGCCTTTTCCTCAGAGGTCCTACACTGTAGTTCACCAACCTGATCCACAGGGGCCTGTGCCACAGGTGGGACACCTTTGATGGAGGTGGGAGACAGAGAGCCTGCAGCTGTTTTGGCAGCCTCTGGAGTGTGAGGCTCCATCTCATGTTTGTTAGGGACCATAACTGCCTGTATAACAGCCTTCTCCTGCCCAGCAGTCACACTCTCCTCAGCCATTGCACTCCTCTGAGCCCAGCGTTTCTTGGGAGTGATGTATCCACTCTCAGAACCACTGCCACCACTGTCTGGTCCAGTCTTGCTGGGGTAGCCGTTAGCATACAGACCAGGGTTGAGGAGCACAACGCCATTTGGTAAAGCAATGGACTTGCTCTTGCTATCACGTGTTTTCAACTCTGAAGGAGTGTCATTTTTGCAGTTCATACTGTTCTTAAAATGGCTATTACGACTGCCTTTTGAGTGAATGGCGAGGAGCTTCCCAGGAGGTTTTGGTTTCAAGTTAGAAGTTTCATGTTGCCTGCTGCTCGAGTAATGAAGGGCAGACACAGGAATAGGGGCAGAAGGGGTGTCCTCTCGCTCCACTAGGGTTCCATTTATTTTTCCATTACCTGATGACATGACAAGAAAACAACTACAATCACACACACTGTACTTGCATAGAGTAGGCCTAGATTTGTTTAACTAGCTTCACCCAACTGAATACACGCCTGTTTTTTTTGTCCATAACGATACAGGCTATCCAATGAAGTCATATGGATACACTCCGATGTGCCTGCCATATTTCCTGCAGACAATGCAACATCTGATATTGAAATAGTGTTCATTTTAAATATTAAATGTGAATACATTCGAAAGAGACAGTAAGGCCCTCTCACATGACTAGATACACGTCATTGCCAATGCTAGCCTGCAGATCCGACCCACTTGCTTACAGCTGTACTAGGGTCGGACAACATTTCTGTGTATAATTAGACACCAAGGAGTCGGCACAAGATATGGCTCAGAAAACATACCTTAATTCAGGATGAAAAATGCCTTGTACTCCGAATTGTGCCATTATGCCAACTGTTACGCTAACAAGATTAAATGACTGCAAAAACCTTCTCTGTGTAATAGTTATAGGATAATGGTAGAACTAAGTAAACCGCATTTCTCATCCTTGGATTGAGGTACGTTTTCTGAGCCATATCCTGTGCCGACTCCTTGGGGTCTTAATATACAGAGGAATACTTTCTGACCCTAGTACAGCTCTGTATGCAGGTGGGTCAAATCTGCTGGCTATGCCAATGCCAGAGTAGACTCGAGTTAGTGACACGAGCAACAGGCCCAAAAATAACGATAGATTTTCGCTAGCTAACGAGTACTATTTATGTCAATACTCAAGACCATAACTATTACAATTACAGAAATAAACCATTTCTGGCGGACCGGGGGGGAAAGTATACGCTGTGTGCCGTAACTAAGTTAATAGTTAATTAACAAACGTTTAGCGGAACATTCCAGAGAAGCCGGTTCGTGTTGAGATAGCTACATTCACAAAGGATAACGTTTGCAAAAGTGCCACTCAGCTGACTAACGTTAGTTTCACGTAATTACATCGGACTTGTTGGCTGGTACATTTCTTAAAATAATTTCTGGCTGGCACTACTGTTAACTGACTAGCTAGTTAACCAGCTGGCTGGTTATTAGCCAGTGAACAAGGTCAATGTCCCGCGAATCATGTCGCGTTAGCTAGCTAACGGCTAGCCAACGTTCACTAACCGTACCAATCTTTAGCTACTGTTAGCTAACTAACCACGAACAAGACACTCCCTAACAACGCTCCCTAAAAAGCCCCTAATTAGCCAACGAGTTAGCTCATGTTTGATATAATAGCTAGCTAGTCACCTAGCAGCAAGCTGGCTAGTGAATGCTCAAAAGTTTGTTGCTAATAGATTATAGAGGGATATTCGGACCCGTTTTCTCCGTCTGCGCTTCCTCGTACTGGTGTTGATCATCTTCTACCCATGCGTTCGGGGGACCGGGGCGATTCTCGTCTACATGCTTCAAACATCCCTCAGACATCCGTCCATCGCGCCGGTCATCCATTGAAGTGTAATGCAAATACACGAAGGCTGCCTCCCCTAGTAAGCTAACTAGCTAGCCAGTGGCATAGAGGAAACATTCGGCCTGCCCAATCAACGCCCATGACTTCATTTCGTGAATGTCGTTGGGCTTGTTCGAGTCGATCAATTTTCTCAAGTCAGTCACCATCATAGGTCACCGTCTTTCAGTGTGTTGCATTAGGTTTAAGTATATGACTTGCGCCTACATGTTTTTTTACAAAAATCATGTGATCAAATGTCATGAAGTTTTGACTGCGTTTTAAACACATACCCTTGCCTTATGCCCTTGGGGGAATCCCCACGGCCATCTTTGTCGTTGGTCCAAATGATTAGCCAAGAAAGGGACACGTAAAGCCACACAGCCCTAGTTTTTGGTAGAGTTTGAGTGTTCAATTATGTTCACTCCAGGGCCTGAAACGCCCAATTTTTATTTAAGTAGGCAAGTGTTAGAGTTGCGTTTTTCGAATCCGGTATCAGGAGGAATAAAAGACCGAATCTGTCGAATCTGTCGTTAATTATCTTTAATTAAATTCAAGCAATAAATGGTAAATGCAATTTTCGTATATACAGGCTCTCTGTCCCACCTCGCAGGGCAAACAGAGAACTGACAGGATGTACGTAAACAGTTGTTCTTATACTGTGACCACCCTGCATACCACTGCTGGCTTGCTTCTGAAGCTAAGCAGAGTTGGTCCTGGATGGGAGACCAGATGCTGCTGGAAGTGGTGTTGGAGGGCCAGTAGGAGGCACTCTTTCCTCGGGTCTAAAAAAATATCCCAATATCCCAGGGCAGTGATTGGGGACACTGCCCTGTGTAGGGTGCCGTCTTTCGGATGGGACGTTAATCGGGTGTCCTGACTCTCTGAGGTCATTAAAGATCCTATGGCACTTATCGTAAGAGGGTGTTAACCCCGGTGTCCTGGCTAAATTCCCAATCTGGCCCTCAAACCATCATGGTCACCTAATAAACCCCAGTTTACAATTGGCTCATTCATCCCCCTCCTCTCCCCTGTAACTATTCCCCAGGTTGTTGCTGCAAATGAGAATGTGTTCTCAGTCAACTTACCTGGTAAAATAACGGATAAATAAATAAAAAACATAGTTCCAACCCGTCTGTTGGCCTATCACAGAGGCTGAGCGTGGTTTAGACTTGCCCAGCCTATCGCAGGCGCTCAGGCTGGTCCCCCACCTCTTGGTGCTTCTTGGAGTCCACCCTCTGTCGATGTATAGATTCACTGTTCTGGTATCACACCCTAGTTACTGCAACTACTCAGTTCCCGTTATTCAGTGTTTTCTAATTCAATCAAACCTTGTGATGAGCTCCCCCTCCCTGTACCTGATTAATCACAACTTTGTAAGATACAGCAAGTCACACCGTGTTGCTAAACATTGTCACATACAAACACAAGGACAAAGCATCTGCTGGGCTGTTATCTACAGTTTTGCAACATGCAGCAGTCTCAGCATGTTGCTCGGTCCTTGACACACACACACACACACACACAGACAACTGCTTTTCAAACAATTCAATCTTACGTGATATAGTAGTGGGTTATAGAACATAGACATAAATCCTCACACAAGTCAGTTAAGAAAAAAAATCATATTTATAATGGCGGCCTACACCAGCCTAACACAGACGATGCTGGGCCAATTGTGTGCCACCCTATGCAAGCACAGCTGGAAACAAACCAGGGTCTGTAGGGATGCCTCTAGCACTGAGATGCAGTGCCTTAGACCGCTGTGCCACCATTCAATTCGCAATGATTGTACATCCACTAAGAAAAGTCCACAAAAACCTAAAATAAACATTGATATGAAGAAGTCAACATACAAGTGTAAGTAAAAACAATGGTGCTACTAATGCACATAACGGCTCAAACACGTCTCGTAAAAGTAATTATATATGTTTTTGTTTTGGTTTGCCTTTGAAAATTTTAGCTTGCACAACTTTCCCTGACACCACACTTATACATTGTAATTTTCGATTTACCTTATATGGTCGGATAGCTAATATTCGATGTCTGCGGATGCGTTGTCTTCTACCCAAGATATGAAATGCAATAATAATTGACTGTAGCACACACAACAACTACCATGGGTTCCATTATGACTGAAAACACAACCGTGGGACGGACAAGTGACACATTTCCAGACAAGAATGGTCCATTTAAAAAAATAATTAATTCTTCCCTCTCCCTGCAAGTGTCAACTTGTCAGACGTCATCAGAAGTATCCACTTAATTTGAGGGCTGAGGGGAGAGGGTGTGTCTTTTTACATTTTTGGAAGCCCTTGAATGCAAGTTTCTCTATCCCAACTTCATCCTATCATAAGGACGTTTTTGTTTGACCCACGCGAACATGACCAAAGACATGACAAACAGGAACCAACTTTTCCCTGCGATTCATTTATACGGTGGATACATACAAATGCATGTGATATGTGATGCTCTCTTTCACTGATTGATTGTACAATCTACACAATTATGATATCAGTTTGTGAGTGTGTGCTATGGGGTTTGGGACACGTTTATTTCAATATGATAAAGAACATGTTTTTTAAACAATGGCAAAACTGCCATATTGATCTAGCCTTGCTGTTGGAAAACCATATACCGTAAGTGTCCGACTTTCGGGTGTGCTAGATGCATCACCTTCGATTACACTCGACTTTCGGGTGTGCTAGATGCATCACCTTCGATTACACTCGACTTTCGTCTAGTTGTTGCTTTGCAGCACGAGCTGCCCAAGTGAGGTTGCAAGTTGTGGTTTGAAGCATGGAAGAAAACAAATTATCTATGTAAAAACCAATCATTATTCACATAACATTACTGGAAGTGCCTGCCCCAAAGTGTAGCAACTCAATATTAGGACGGTGTTCCTGATGTTTGGTATGCTATTGCAAGATAGCTGATTGGTAATCTGTTCACTCTCCCCTGAGCTACATCATATTATATATTTTTTTATAACCATCATTAAAGTCAAAGATGGTTTGAAAATTCTGTGGTGAAGTCTTCACCTCTTCCTCTTTGGTGAAGTGAATGGAGCTAGAGGACGACAGTAAATATATGTCACATATAGGGGTTGCTTTTGAGACTATAGTAGTAGACCATTGCAAACTGTCCAGGTATACAGTGCATTCGGAATGTATTTCAAAGCCCTTCACTTATTCCACATTTTGTTACCTTACAGCCTTATTCTAAAATTGATTTAATAAAAATACCCCATAATGACAAAGCAAAACAGGTTTTTAGAAATGTTTGCAAATGTACAGTATCAGTCAAAAGTTTGGACACCTACTCATTCAAGGGTTTTTCTTTATTTTTTACTATTTTCTACACATATGGAATCATGTAGTAACCAAAAAAGTGTTAAAACAACTCAAAATAGATTTGTCAAAGTAGCCACCCTTTGCCTTGATGAGAGCTTTGCACACTCTTGGCATTCTCTCAACCAGCTTCACATGGAATGCTTTGTGAAGAATTTATTTGGGCTGTGAAGCAATTTCTGAGGCTGGTAACTCTAATGAACTTATCCTCTGCAGCAGAGGTAACTCTGGGTCTTCCTTTCCTGTGGTGGTCCTCATGGGAGCCAGTTTCATCATGGCGCTTGATGGTTTTCCAGATTGATTGGCCTTCATTGACTGGCCTTCATGGACTGTCATTTCTCTTTGCTTATTTGTGCTGTTCTTGCCATAATATGGACTTGGTCTTTTAAAAATTAGGGTTATCTTCTGTATACCACCCCTACCTTGTCACAACACAACTGATTGCCTAAAACGCATTAAGAAGGAAAGAAATTCCTCAAATGTACTTTTAACAAGACACACATGTTCATTGAAATGCATTCCAGATGACTACCTAATAAAGCTGGTTGAGAGAATGCCAAAAGTGTACAGATTTGTCATCAAGGCAAAGGTTGGCTACTTTGAAGAATCTCAAATATAAAATATAGTTAGATTTATTTAACACTTTCGTTTACTACATGATTTCATGTGTTATGTCATATTTTTGATGTCTTCACTATTATTCTACAATGAAGAAAATAGTAAAATGAAAGAAAAACCCTTGAAGGAGTAGGTGTGTCCAAACTTTTGACTGGTACTGTATATAACATTTAAAAAAACAGAAATACCTTATTTACATAACTTTTCAGATACTTCGCTATGAGACTTGAAATTGAGCTCAGGTGCAACCTGTTTCCATTTATCATCCTTGAGATGTTTCTACAACTTGATTGTAGTCCACCTGTAGTAACTTTTGATTGAACATGATTTGGAAAGGCACATACCTGTCTATATAAGGTCCCACAGTTGACAGTGCATGTCAGAGCAAAAACCAAGCCATGAGATAGGAATTGTCCGTAGAGCTCTGAGACAGGATTCTGCCGAGGCACAGATCTGGGGAAGGGTACCAAAAAATGTCTGCAGCATTGAAGGTCCAAGAACCCAATGGTCACTCTTGACAGCTTCGGAGTTCCTCTGTGGAGATGGGAGAACCTTCCAGAAGGACAACCATCACTGCAGCACTCCAACAATCAGGCCTTTATGGTAGAGTGGCCAGACTGAGTAAAAGGCACACGACAGCCTGCTTGGAGTTTGCCAAAAAGCACCTAAGGACTTAGGTGGACTCAGACCGTGAAACAAGATTCTCTGGACTGATGAAACCAAGGTTGAACTCTTTGGCCAGAATGCCAAGCATCACGTCTGAAGAAAACCAGGCACTGCCCCGCACCTGGCCAATACCATCCCTACGGTGAAGCATGGTGGTGGCAGTATCATGCTGTGGGGATGTTTTTCAGAGTCAGGGACTGGGAGACTAGTCAGGATCGAGGGAAAGATGAACGGAGTAAAGTACAGAGAGATCCTTGATAAAAACCTGCTCCAGGACACTCATCTTCCAACAGGACAATGACCCTAAGCACACTGTCAAGACAACGCAGGAGTGGCTTTGGGACAAGTCTTTAAATATCCTTGAGTTGCCCAGCCAGAGGCCGGACTTAAACCCAATCGAACATCTCTGGAGAGACCTGAAAATAGCTGTGCAGCGATGCTCCCCATCCAACCTGACAGAACTTGGATCTGCAGAGAGGAATGGGAGAAACTCAAATACAGGTGTGCCAAGCTTGTAGCGTTATACCCAAGAAGACTCAGCGCTTTTAGAATAAATCTATAACGTAAAAATGTGGAAAAAGTTAAGGGCTCTGAAATACATTCCGGTTGAACTGTATATCTGGACTGTTTGAAATGGTCTGCTACTGTAGTCTCAACAACAACCCCTATGTTTAAGGACATATATTTACCGTCGTCCTCTAGAAAGCATAATTAGAGGACTTATCTTTGTTTCTGTGCCATTATGGTGTCTGTGACAGCATTGGTAGCCCCGTTGAGGTTATCTTAATTTTATCGTATTTGTTTTACCCCCTTTTTCTCCCCAATTTCGTGATATCCAATTACAAACTTGTCTCATCGCTGCAACTCCCCAGCGGGCTCGGGAAAGGTGAAGGTTAAGTCATGCGTCCTCCAAAATCTGCTTAATAACACCCATCTGCTTAACCGGTGGAGGAAACACCGATCAGCTGACGACAGAAGTTAGCCTGTCCAGCACAAGGAGTCGCTAGAGCGCGATGAGCTAAGTAAAGCCTGGGATCAAACCCGGGTCTGTAGTGACGCCTCAAGCACTGAAATGCAGTGCCTTAGACCGCTGCACCACTCGGGAGGCCTTTTCTAAAGTATTTCATCCATTGTCTTCAACTGCACAAGTCTAATACCGCCACTGGGTTTTGCTAGGTGTTGTTCTTATCCCAAGGACTTCATTCAGAACAAATAGGCACTATAGATACCGGTAGGTACTTTAGATCTCTCTAAATGTTGTCCCAGGAGGCATCTAATGGGACTATGGCATCACTGACATGCCATCCATCCCACTTTTGACACAAATGTATTGAATTGGGACTTGAAATCGGTCCCTGCTACTGTCCTCCCCACAAAGTGTTAAACACCTAAAGTCCCTACTGCTAATGCATGGAGCATTCCACCGGTCACATATATACCATAGTTTCCGGGGTTCAATCTCACAAGTCCTACTTTCTTTCCAGGACACGGCACATGTTTGACGGCCTCAGGAACTATGCCTCTTCTTGACCTCAGTATTGCGAAGAGGGGAGGAGAGTAAATGTGGTAAGTGGATTGTCTGGATATTACGTACCCAGAATAATGTAATAAATCTAACCTACCAGTAGGTGGGGGAAAAGACACTGAAACAACGCAATAGTGTAAAGCTGCCGCCATCTTTCAAAAACAGGGAGTTATAGCAAAGATTTTTTATAACTAAACCAAGATATATCACAGTCTGTCATTTTAAATGGAAACAAATTAGTCATAGTGGGAAGAACAAGCAAGGAGGTGGGCAGAGGCAAGCACGAGCTAGCGAGATCCTTTTGTCACGTTCTAGCAGGCGTTTGCAAATTTCCGTTAGGGGACGCCCTGCACTCTGAAGTGCAGGTGTGTAATAATTAAATTCGCCTTTGCACTCCTTCTAAACAAAGCAAAGGGTAAAGTCTACAAAACGTAGTCCATTATGTTCATGACATATTGTAGTTTTGGGAACAGAAAACTGTATTGAGATAAAATGCTTAATCGATGAGAAATTTAACAGAATCTCGGCCAAAATCAACATCGTTCCATCTTCTCCCTCTGCGGCCACTGGGATTCCTCTCACTACCATAATTGGCATTTATACATCTGGTGAAATATCTGTCTCATTGTTCTATCTGGGGTTATAGGGTAACAAGAAAGTGGGAGATTAACCTATACACTACCCATAGCTCAACATGATTTTCCTGATTTTAGCTGAGGCAGAAACCGGGGCATGGACTGGCAAGCTGTTCCACCATGAAGGGGCTCTGAACAGGAAAAGACCCTGCCCTCCAGCTGTGCTTTTAGATATTCTCAGGATGACTTAGGTCAAAGTGTGGTGATTAAAGCATGCATGTTGGTTTATATTGTTTGAGCATGTCCTTGAGTACTGTTACGTGGGAGCTTATAAATGTAGGTTATGCAGTTTGCAAATCTCACTTTTATGAGAATTAGTATAAATAGTGTTTTTTAAAGACTGATATTTTAGAACGTTGTTATATTAGTTATTTTTATTTCCACAAATAAAATAAATATATATATATATATATATATATATATATATTTTTTTTTACCCCTTTTTCTCCCCAATTTCATGGTGTCCAATTGTTAGTAGCTACTATCTTGTCTCATCGCTACAACTCCTGTATGGGCTCGGGAGAGACGATCGTTGAAAGTCATGCGTCCTCCGATACACCACCCAACCAAGCTGCACTGTTTCTTAACACAGTGCACATCCAACCCGGAAGCGGGCCGGAAGCGGGCAGCACCAATGTGTTGGAGGAAACACTGTGCACCTGGCAACCTTGGTTAACAACCATTCACACCAATAATCTACATTTTATATGTAAATCCTTTTAAGTTTAATTTCAGTTTAATTTTGCAAGAAATTCCATCCTTTTTCTATTCACAGGTGTCTGTTTTAATACTTTGAATTCATCCGTACTTTTTAAATGCATAGAAAATGTGAATTTAACACTCACCCAAATGATTGTTAAGGCTGACCCTTTAAAGTTCATTAGCTGATGATACTCTTCATATTGTAAATGTTAATATTTACTTTATGTACATTGCACAAATGATGGAAGTTTTTCTTCACATTTATCTAGGAAGTTCAAGCTATAGATAGCCAATAGTCTACCGTGGCCTTACAATTTTTGTATCTCAAAAGTATAGTATACTATCCTACTATAAAACATTCAGTGGCCGATGTTTCTGCTCATGCTAGTACTCCACGCATCAGGAGAGAGTGCTCTGAAATGCATTAGTGATGAATGGATCATTGTCCCAGACTCGCAGAGCTTGCGGCCGAGATAGCCTTCTCTTCTGAGAACCTTTAAATGATGAAGAGTTGAGCAGTACAGATATGGATTGTAGTCAGGCGTCAGCAAAGCTTGTCCACATACAGATATGGAGTCCCACCTCAGGAAAGCTAGTCCACATACAGATATGGAGTCACACCTCAGGAAAGCTAGTCCACATACAGATATGGAGTCACACCTCAGGAAAGCTAGTCCACATACAGATATGGAGTCCCACCTCAGGAAAGCTAGTCCACATACAGATATGGAGTCACACCTCAGGAAAGCTAGTCCACATACAGATATGGAGTCACACCTCAGGAAAGCTAGTCCACATACAGATAGGGAGTCACACCTCAGCAAAGCTAGTCCACATACAGATATGGAGTCACACCTCAGGAAAGCTAGTCCACATACAGATATGGAGTCACACCTCAGCAAAGCTAGTCCACATACAGATATGGAGTCCCACCTCAGGAAAGCTAGTCCACATACAGATATGGAGTCACACCTCAGGAAAGCTAGTCCACATACAGATAGGTAGTCACACCTCAGCAAAGCTAGTCCACATACAGATATGGAGTCACACCTCAGCAAAGCTAGTCCACATACAGATATGGAGTCACACCTGAGGAAAGCTAGTCCACATACAGATATGGAGTCACACCTCAGGAAAGCTAGTCCACATACAGATATTGAGTCACACCTCAGGAAAGCTAGTCCACATACAGATATGGAGTCACACCTCAGCAAATCTCATCCACATACAGATATGGAGTCACACCTCAGCAAATATTTTCCACATACAGCCTGCTCTTAATGAGCATCCACCATTTCCCCACTTTCCATAAAAATTCATTTTCAGTGTGGCACTGTGACTGACTTGTCTAATAAATGGGCGACAGGGGAGCTTCTGATTTTCCAGTGTGATAGATTTTGTCATAATTTATATCTAATTTCCTCTCCTGTGAAATCTCTAAAGAAAGCGAGCTTCTAAAAACAGACTCGGACGGAAATGACCTGCTGCTTTAAATAGACCTGCCTGCCACAGAGGGAGACAGAGAGAAGACAGGGAAACGGTGAAACTCTGCCATTGTACCCCATTAACTCTGAAAGTAATGTTGGTACTATTCTTCATAGCAATGCACATATTTTACTTTGTAGTATATAGGATTGTATAATGTCATACCTTGTTTATTGATATATAGGTCTGCGATCGGCAAGTAGCCTAGCGGTTAACAAGAGCATTGGCTTTCGGTTACTGGTTTGAATCCCCTGGCTGACTAGGTGAAAAATATTGCTCATTGCTCCTGTAAGTCGCTAAATGTAAGTGTTAAATGACATAAATGGTTCTTAATTTGACCAGTTTCGTTGCAGGAGTAAAAAAAAAAAGAGAATTTCTAATGGAAATTTGTTTTGATAGGCTACAGGAAGATATAGTGTGGGTGTAGCCTATGTCTGTAAGGGTTGTCGTCGGTGGAAGAAGGAGAGGACCAAAGCGCAGCTAGTGTTAATCTTTTTAATAAACAACTGAACACATCAAAAAACCAAAGTGACAACCGAAACAGTTCTATCTGATGCAGATACACAAAGACTGAAAATAACAACCCACAAAACACAATGGAAAACAGGCTACCTAAATATGGTTCTCAATCAGGGACAACGATAGACAGCTGCCTCTGATTGAGAACCATATCAGGCCAAACACAGAAATAGAAAATCATAGAAAAACTAACATAGACAACCCACCCAACTCACAACCTCACCATACTAAAACAAAAGAAAAAACAAAGGAACTAAGGTCAGAACGTGACAACGTCAGCATTTCGGATACACTTGTATGTCATAGTGGAGACCAATATCTTTTCTGTGTTATTACGCTACAGTTGAAGTCGAAGGTTTACATACACCTTAGCCAAATACATTTAAATGCAGTATTTCACAATTCCTGACATTTAATCATAATAAAAATTCCATGTCTTAGTTCAGTTAGGATCATCTCTCTATTTTAAGAATGTGAAATGTCAGAATAATAGTAGAGAGAATGATTTATTTCAGCTTTTATTTCTTTCGTCACATTCCCAGCGGGTCAGAATTTTACATACACTTAATTAGTATTTGGTAGCATTGCCTTTAAATTGTTTAACTTGGGTCAACCGTTTCGGGTAGCCTTCCACAAGCTTCCCACAATAAGTTGGGTGCATTTTGGCCCATTCCTCCTGAAAGAGCTGGTGTAACTGAGTCAGGTATGTAGGATCCTTGCTCGCACACGTTTTTTCAGTTCTGCCCACAAATCTTCTGTAGGATTGAGGTCAGGGCTTTGTGTTGGCCACTCCAATACCTTGACTTTGTTGTCCTTAACAATACCTTGACTTTGTTGTCCTTAAGCCATTTTTCCACAACTTTGGAAGTATGCTTAGGGTCATTGTCCATTTGGAAGATCCATTTGCAACCAAGCTTTAACTTCCTGACTGATGTCTTGAGATGTTGCTTCAATATATACACGTCATTTTCCTTCCTCATGCGCTGAAGTGGCCGGTCCCTCCTGCAGCAAAGCACCCCAACAACATGATGCTGCCACCCCCGTGCTTCACGGTTGGGATGGTGTTCTTCGGCTTGCAAGTGCCCCCCTTTTTCCTCCAAACATAACGATGGTCATTATGGCCAAACAGTTATATTTTTGCTTCATCAGACCAGAAGACATTTCTCCAAAAAGTGCGATCTTTGTCCCCATGTGCAGTTGTAAACTGTAGTCTGGCTTTTTTATGGCGGTTTTGGAGCAGTGGCTTCTTCCTTGCTGAGCGGCCTTTTAGGTTATGTCGATATAGGACTCATTATACTGTGGATATAGATACTTTTGTACCTGTTTCCTCCAGCATCTTCACAAAGTCCTTTGCTGTTGTTCTGGGATTGATTTGCACTTTTCGCACCACGGTACGTTCATCTCTAGGAGACAGAAAGCGTCTCCTTTCTGAGTGGTATGACACCATGGTGTTTATACTTGCGTATTATTGTTTGTACAGATGAACGAGGTACCTTCATGCTTTAGGAAATTGCTCCCAAGGATGAACCAGACTTGTGTAGGTCTAAAAATAAGAATTCTGAGGTCTTGGCTGATTTCTTATGATTTCCCCATGATGTTAAGCGAAGAGTCACTGAGTTTGAAGGTAGGCCTTGAAATACATCCACAGGTACACCTCCAATTGACTCAAATTATTAGCCTGTCAGAAGCTTCTAAAGCCATGACATAATTTTCTGGAATTTTCCAAGCTGTTTAAAGGCACAGTCAACTTAGTGTATGTAAACTTCTGACCCACTGGAATTGTGATACAGAGAATTATAAGTGAAATGATCTGTCAGTAAACAATTGTTGGGAAAATGACTTGTGTCATGCACAAAAGTAGATATTCTAACCGACTTGCCAAAACTATAGTTTGTTAACAAGAAATTTGTGGAGTGGTTGAAAAACAAGTTTTAATGACTCCAACCTAAGTGTATGTAAACTTCTGACTTCAACTGTATAGAAAACGATGGTTGTTGATGGGTATTGTGGCATTTCAGATACATTTTTGTACATGTGAATGTCGCAGTAGTAGGACCTACAGTAGTGGGACATTTAGTCTGTCTGGTGCTTTCGCATTTGAGCGAGTGAGAGAATTTAGGTAAATCAAGAGGCTCATTTGAATTTCGGCACAGAAATTCTTAGCAACAACTGAGTGATCAAATTAAGATACGACATCTGTACAGTTCCTTTTTTTAGAAAGTGTAGTATATCAATTTTCACAATTGTAACATTTTTGGCAGAACTGTGTGTGGTAAGTCTAAATGAGAGCAGCATTACCTAATGCCGAAAGACAGCACTAATATAACTGAAAGTTAATTTATTGATTTATTGGAGTGGTCAACAATGAGGCATATTTGTGTCTCCTTTTGCCATCCTCTCCAATATTTCATTTTTATCATGATGTGTGTGCTGCTGACCATCTGTTTTCTGCTCCAATTACAAACTCTCCCAGGCACATTCCCCCCAGCATTCCTGTGCTGTGAACCCCAACCCCTCCGCTCCTGTGCCTCCTGCAGCACTGTCTGTCAATGTTGAAATCTAATTGGGTGGTTGCTCCCCATTAGAGTCCTCATAGTTGGGTCATTCAGCTCTGCTGTAGAGGACAGAGGACATCCCCACAGTAAAAATAAAGCTGGAGACTGATTTTCAATAATTATGTTATACTTTTCTCATGTGAGTTCAGGTTTAGAAAATCAAAGAATTCTATATATTAATTGGGCCCAGCCAGACATAGAGGCCCTGTATTGAGGTGAAAGATACTGAACAACTGAGCTTCATTTGCAATAGGCCCATTGACACTCTAGCCACGTAAACAAACCTAAAACTTGAGTTGCTAACTCTCTGGGTTGCTATCTTCTCGGTTTTTAGATAATTTTCCCAGTGTCCATAAAATTTAGAAAATGAATATTCTGGGTGGAACATCCTTGTAGGGTATTTTTCTGACAGAGGGATTATCCAGTCTTGAGAGGGAGACTACAGTAAGCCTACACCCCAGACACAGAGAGAGAGACTATAGTAAACCTACTCCCCAGACACAGAGAGAGAGACTATAGTAAACCTACTCCCCAGACACAGAGAGAGAGACTATAGTAAACCTACTCCCCAGACACAGAGAGAGAGAGACTACAGTAAGCCTACACCCCAGACACAGAGAGAGAGAGACTATAGTAAACCTACTCCCCAGACACAGAGAGAGAGACTATAGTAAACCTACTCCACAGACAGAGAGAGAGAGAGAGACTATAGTAAACCTACTCCCCAGACACAGAGAGAGACTATAGTAAACCTACTCCCCAGACACAGAGAGAGACTATAGTAAACCTACTCCCCAGACACAGAGAGAGACTATAGTAAACCTACTCCCCAGACACAGAGAGAGACTATAGTAAACCTACTCCCCAGACACAGAGAGATACTGTAGTAAACCTACAACCCAGACACAGAGAGAGAGACTATAGTAAACCTATACCCCAGACACAGAGAGAGAGAGACTATAGTAAACCTACTCCCCAGACACAGAGAGAGAGAGACTATAGTAAACCTACTCCCCAGACACAGAGAGAGAGAGACTATAGTAAGCCTACACCCCAGACACAGAGAGAGACTATAGTAAACCTACTCCCCAGACACAGAGAGATACTGTAGTAAACCTACTCCACAGACACAGAGAGAGAGACTATGGTAAACCTACTCCACAGACACAGAGAGAGACTATAGTAAACCTACTCCCCAGACACAGAGAGAGACTATAGTAAACCTACTCCCCAGACACAGAGAGAGACTATAGTAAACCTACTCCCCAGACACAGAGAGATACTGTAGTAAACCTACAACCCAGACACAGAGAGAGAGACTATAGTAAACCTACTCCCCAGACACAGAGAGAGAGAGACTATAGTAAACCTACTCCACAGACAGAGAGAGAGAGAGAGACTATAGTAAATCTACTCCCCAGACACAGAGAGAGAGAGACTATAGTAAACCTACTCCACAGACAGAGAGAGAGAGAGACTATAGTAAACCTACTCCCCAGACACAGAGAGAGAGAGAGACTATAGTAAACCTACTCCCCAGACACAGAGAGAGAGACTATAGTAAACCTACTCCACAGACAGAGAGAGAGAGAGAGAGAGAGAGAGAGAGAGACTATAGTAAACCTACTCCACAGACAGAGAGAGAGAGAGACTATAGTAAACCTACTCCCCAGACACAGAGAGAGAGAGACTATAGTAAACCTACTCCACAGACAGAGAGAGAGAGAGACTATAGTAAACCTACTCCCCAGACACAGAGAGAGAGACTATAGTAAACCTACTCCACAGACAGAGAGAGAGAGAGAGAGAGAGAGAGACTATAGTAAACCTACTCCCCAGACACAGAGAGAGAGAGAGACTATAGTAAACCTACTCCACAGACAGAGAGAGAGAGAGAGACTATAGTAAACCTACTCCCCAGACACAGAGAGAGAGAGACTATAGTAAACCTACTCCACAGACAGAGAGAGAGAGAGACTATAGTAAACCTACTCCCCAGACACAGAGAGAGACTATAGGTATAGCCATGGGAAGTAGTTTGGGGGTAGGGGTGCTGCGATTTGTATTTATTTATTAATAATGTTTTGTCTGGGGGTGTCACGGACAAATTTGTTTTGTATGACTGTCATTTTGACGTGTAATACTGTTAGTAAGAGTATATAATCACAACATGTAGGCTATGAAATAATGAAAGATTTTTTGGGGCGTATGCATAGATAGCATATAGGCTAGCCTACTGAATGTCCTTTTCAAAGCCCTTGCGATATATGAAGAGACGTAAGGAGCTATTGGTTACATCCCATGTCTATCACTCTGCGTAAAAGAGGACGTCCTTGTTGAGAGGATAATGATTGGGTCGCGCTCCTCACGTAATCTCTATTAGCAACTGGAGCTCATCTTCTCCATTCGGGTTCAACTGTTCCATTCATATTTCACTGCACCTACAAGTCTAGATCTCCACAATGGCGATAGTTTCTAGTGTCACAGGCTTTGACTTTTGTGGTAATTCCTCGGTTGCTCTCTGGATCCAACTGATTGGCTGAACAACATAAAGAACGTCAGACTCTTCTTTTGATTGGACATCCTTCCATCACTGACTGGTCGGGGACTCTGGCTGTGCTTGTTTCTTCTTAGTTCCGGGCAGCACCATCCGGCTTAAGGGAGTCAACTGGCAGCTTGTTTTCTAAATACAAGGGACTTTTTGATATTTTTAGTTTTTATTCATATTTTCCTTTAATGGATGTATGTGTGTGCTGCGTAAGGAGATAGTGTGCGGAACAAACTGAACACACTGGATCCAATAGGGAAAATAAGTTGACTGTGCTGTCGGAATAATTTGTTTTTCTCGTTCCAGGAAAAAAGATAGCTAATTTTACCAACGTGATTTAGATTTCTGGAGTCTGGGGTAACGGGAAATGTGACATCTGAGGGAGGACAACGGTCCATATCCCATTTCTACAAGACGGCGTAAACGGCAACATTGTATAACACCTCTCGTTCGCGTTCTCGCTTTGATTAGGTATATTTGTTCTCGCAGTCTACTGCTCCATAATATGGGAATTGTTGTTATATGCGGAACGTTTGAAGTATACCATACTGTTCTTGCAACGCCGAATACAAGTGGCTATCAAGCTAGCAACTGTAGCGTGACCTAAAAGCCGAATAACTTCTGCAAATTGCATGCAGCAAAGGCTGTGGAACATCCGCGGTGGTGGACCAGACAATATGGAAAACTTGAGTACATTTGAAAGATGAATGCTGTGCTATTTCCCATGTGATACATATCGGTTTCTCTTTTCATATCAATTAGGGGAAATTGACTTGAGTTTCGTCAGTGGAGAGGGTGCCGCCACTTCCAACATGAGGGTAATCTAGGGCCGCGGATAATTTATTTATTGTGGGGGGTGCGGGTTATTTTCTGTCGCATTTTTATTTGACATTTTTGACAAGGTGCACTGCATTTACATATGAATTATTGTTACAGTTTGGTAGCCTATCTGCTGTCAGTGCATGCGGAAATAAATTACATTACAATAAGTAGGTCAGATCCGTGTAATGATGAGGCTGTTAGGTAGAGTGAGGCTGCCCTCAGAATTATAGCTGACATGTTTATTTAATTCCAACCGTTTCAAGAGTTTTTGATTTTTCTTTTATACATCGGGTCACAACCAAATTATCAGTTAAACACCATCTGCCCAATCCCATAGCATATCTTCACCTGGGACATTTTCGCGTAAAATAAACGGCCAATTTTCACCCATATTTCCCTCCTTTTCCTTTCTTTTTGATTGTTATTGAGTGAATGGCTCTGTGCGGAACAACGGCAGCCAATGCCGCAAAGATGATGGCTGCATACAACGGTGGCGCCTCGGCAGTTTCTGCCCATCACCCGCACCATCACCACCAACTACCACATCTCCCACCTCCCCATCTTCACCACCATCACCACCCGGGCCAGCATCACTTGCAACACCCTGGCTCTGCCGCCGCTGTTCACCCTGTACAACAGCACGCTTCTACAGCAGCAGCGGTAATGTTGAACCCGAGCCAGCAGCAACCATACTTTCCCTCGCCAGCTCCTGGACAAGCCCCCGGTCCGGCAGCGGCTGCCGCACCTGCCCAAGTTCAAGCTGCGGCTGTCAAAGCTCACCACCACCATCAACACTCACACCACTTACAGCCGCAGCTGGACATAGAGCCCGACAGACCTATCGGCTATGGAGCTTTTGGGGTGGTCTGGTAAGTGTTACAAATATGTTTACCTCTCTGCTGGATTAGTCTAAGAATGTGTGATGCCGTGTGCACGTGTACTGACCTTGTTTAGTAGGCTACAAAGTTAGATAGGCCTACATATTGATTCATATGTTGTGATTATGTCAGTAAAAAATCAAATCAAATCAAATGTTATTTGTCACATACACATGGTTAGCAGATGTTAATGCGAGTGTAGCGAAATGCTTGTGCTTCTAGTTCCGACAATGCAGTGATAACCAACAAGTAATCTAACTAACAATTCTAAAACTACTGTCTTATACACAGTGTAAGGGGATAAAGAATATGTACATAAGGATATATGAGTGAGTGATGGTACAGAGCAGCATACAGTAGATGGTATCAGTTAGTTATTCAACATTTTGGTAAATGGATTGGATACAAAGCTCTCTGCTCCAGGGATCTGTCCTGGGGGTAACATCCACAGATTTAATTGATCAACTGTTTTTAAGATTTGGGATTATGCTTTCATCAAGGGGCCAGGGCTCTCAACCTGGCCATGTTCAAGGGCCTTAGTTTGGAAATAGATTAGTTGGCCAATATTACCACATTGCACTCTTCACTTCTTTGAAGTACAGAGCACTTGTGAATTCTGGTGGGCCTTGAAGTTGCTACCTGTGCAAAACATTGTTATTACTACTACAGTATTACAGTAGCACTGTTATCACTCAGCAAATGTCCTGTGTGTCTCCGAACATGTCAGTCATCTCTCACCTCAGTCAAACTCTACCTGCCTTTTTCTTTTCTCCCCTCTAAAATCAACCCAAACACTTCCTTAAGCTACCCTTTCTGTATTTGCCCATCTCAAGGGGCCATATAGGGTGACTCCATGCCAGTGGGAGTGGAAAATCATTTTGGGATCCCAGATTGTTCTGGCAATTCTCACATAAAAATGTTTGACATTCTTTTAACGTTTGAATAATGATGAAAGTGGCAATTTTAGGCCCTTTTTGAAACCTATACGTGCCTCCTGTAAGACCTAATGACCTGTGAATCATACATGATACAGACAACGTCTAGTGTCATTATACTCCTTATAGTGTGCTTTAACATATGGATCATGTCTAGATTCTGAAATACACATTTTCACAAATTTATTAAACATTACAAATATTAATATTAATATCTCAAAACAGCCATTTTTGATTTGGTTAATTTTAAAAGCTATTGTTTGGAACAGTATACTCTACAAGTACATCAAATTTCCAGAGTGGGCTCTGCTAATTCTGAAATTCTGATCAATGAGCACCACCAACACAGTGAATGGTAAATGTATTTAAATGGCACTCTCTCTTCTGGTGATTTGCTGAATGTGCAATCCTAAGGGATGGTTGTGATTGGTTAATGATCTATAATATCAATTTCTATCTTTAAAATGGGTCATATCGTTAAAAGTACCAGAGAACCCACTCTGGAAATTGTATGCGTTTTGAAGAGTATATTGTTCCAAATAATATGTCTAAAAAATAAGCAAAATCAAAAAGAGGAGTTTTCAGATACTCATATTAATAGTTTTAATGTTGAATAATTGAATATAAACGTGTATTTCAGAATCTAGACATAATCCATATGTTAGAGCACACTATAATTATACCAAGATGTTGTCTGTATCATGTATGGTTCACGGATCATAAGTTCTTACAGGAGGCACACTGAGTGTACAAAACTCCTTCCTAATATTTAGTTGCACCCCGTTATGCCCTCACAACAGCCTCGATTTGTTGGGTCATGGACTCTACAAGGTGTCAAGTGTTCCACAGGGATGCTGGGCCATGTTGACTCCATTGCTTCCCACAGTTGTGTCAAGTTGGCTGGATGTCCTTTGGGTGGTGGACCATTCTTGATACATTCTTGAAACTGTTGAGCTTGAAAAACCCAGAAGCGTTGTAGTGCTTGAGACACTCAAACCGGTGCGCCTGGCTCCTACTACCATACCCTGTTCAAAGGCACTTAAATCTTTTGGCTTGCCCATTCACCCTCTGAATGGCACACATACACAATCCAAATTGTCTCAAGGCTTTAAAATCCTTCTTTAACTTGTCTCATCCCCTTCATCTACACTGATTGAAGTGGATTTAACTAGGGACATCAGTAAGGGATCATAGCTTTTACCTGGTCAGTCTATGTCATGGAAAGAACAGGCGTTCCTCAGTTTTTGTACACTCAGTGTATATGTCAAAAAAGGGCCACTTTCATCATGATTTTAAAAATAAAATGTGTTGTAAAAAGCATTTCAAACATCCTTTCTCCCAATTAAGTTTCTATGTGAGAATTGCCAGAATAATCTGAGATTCCGAAAATATTTTCTTCTGGCATGGAATTGTCCTATAGGTAGGCAGGGTGAGGTGGTCTGCTTGTTGTATTCTTTTTGCTGCGCACAACAGTGGTGAGGGTCACCATCTTCCTCCTTCTCCTTTTCCTGCTCCTCCTCTTCAGTGCAACACCAGACCCACCCCGCTACGACTGCCTCTGTAATCTTAGCCTGACCTTTCCTCAAAATCACTTCCTGTTGCTCGTTGTCTGATTTTTAATCTGCACCGCTGCTGCCCGCCTGGATATTTCTAGCTCGGCACTCACTGAAGGCACAGAGGTTTTCAGGAGCTCGCCACTCCCTCCCAGAGACCCATCCAGCTGAGCTCTCTAGGCCTCTCATTTGAAAAACAAACTCAGTCCAATGTGGTTTCAGCACTAAATATGAATCTTGAAAATACAGCTTCAGAATGAGGAGGGTGTTTTCAAAGCTTGGTGTGTGGCAAACGTCAGCAATTTAATGGTTTTCTATTGGTTAAATTCCAATTATTAATAAATCATTGCACTATGTCAGTTTTCCAGCCAGGTGTTCAAGGAATGGTAGTGTTTATTTAAGTTATATTTGTCCTAAAAATCTATAGAAACGGACTATATAGGCTGCATGTGAGCAGACCAACACCAGTGCTGGTCTGGCAGTCACATGATCGGGGATATCCCGAAGCAGTGGTGGCTCACTTCAACACCATGTTAGAAGTCTGGTTAAAGGCATAAGTAACTGCATGGCTATCCATTCCAGACCTGTGCCAAAATACGGGGCAGGAAACCTGCAAAGGGGGGCTATTAGTTATCAGTGGACCATCTCTCTCGGAGTGCCCTCCAGTGCAGTAAGTGCTCAGCGATGCGTGCAGCTGTGAAACGGGAAGTAAATTGGCTTTGCCCTGGCATAGAGAGCTTGTGTCATGTGCTCAACTGCATACAGTCCAGATGGAATTTGGCTTCTCAGGTTAAATTTTAATTCCTTTGGCTATCTCTCATTAACTGTACGCTTAAGCCAAGGGCTCTAAAACTAACAGCACATGGCGGTGTAGCTAATCCCTTCCTACGGGCAAGGAGAGTATTTTGTCTTGCATTGAGTGTTTATCCATTAGTTAGGTTATTCATGTCATGACTCATGCATGTTGCAAACTTCATCAAGACTTTTGGCCAAACAAGTTCATTACATTCATGAATTCTAAAGTCATGAAAATACTTATAGATGGTTTATAAATGTCATGGAAACATCAGTAATGAAAAACAATGATTCATATGAGCAGATGCAGAAATTAATTTAGAAAAACAACAAAGGTCATCAGCAACACATGATTGAGAGTCAAATCTCTTTTCCAATAGTTGTCCTGTAGATTTGGAAGCAAAGAATCTTAGTTACATAATGGTTGGGAATTATTATTTGTGGTGGGAGAGGTTGTTATTGTAAAGTGGGGCCGGGCCGACTTCACGAAGATCATCAGTAAAATCTTTATTTAGAAATTAATTTCAAACTCATTAACTCTAGAAAAGGGAAAACATTTTATTTGAAGAAAAAAACATGTATTCATCCCTTTGGAAATCAAAATCCCAGTAGTTATCAACCACCTTTCTTTCACCCATCCTGTGTTTTCAGATCAGTGTACAAAAGGAGATTAGGATAGCAGCCTATAAAACAACACCTGTTGAGAAGCTGGCTCCACTCTGAGTCCGTCTGTCTGTCCGCCCGCTCGCCCGCCCGCCGATCTCTCTACTTCTCAACCAAACTTTCCTCTAAAGTCCTACGGGTATTTGTTGTTATCAAAGCAATTACAAAACCATACAATTTGCTTCTGTTAATAACACAGTTGTAAGTAGCTGCCTCCTCTACATTCTAACCACTAGGCTACCTACCTCCTCTACATTCTAACCACTAGGCTACCTACCTCCTCTACATTCTAACCACTAGGCTACCTACCTCCTCTACATTCTAACCACTAGGCTACCTACCTCCTCTACATTCTAACCACTAGGCTACCTACCTCCTCTACATTCTAACCACTAGGCTACCTACCTCCTCTACATTCTAACCACTAGGCTACCTACCTCCTCTACATTCTAACCACTAGGCTACCTACCTCCTCTACATTCTAACCACTAGGCTACCTACCTCCTCTACATTCTAACCACTAGGCTACCTACCTCCTCTACATTCTAACCACTAGGCTACCTACCTCCTCTACACTCTAACCACCAGGCTACCTGCCTCCTCTACACTCTATAACCACCAGGCTACCTGCCTCCTCTACACTCTATAACCACCAGGATACCTGCCTCCTCTACACTCTAACCACCAGGCTACCTACCTCCTCTACACTCTAACCACTAGGCTACCTGCCTCCTCTACACTCTAACCACCAGGCTACCTGCCTCCTCTACACTCTAACCATTAGGCTACCTGCCTCCTCTACACTCTATAACCACCAGGATACCTGCCTCCTCTACACTCTAACCACCAGGATACCTACCTCCTCTACACTCTAACCACTAGGCTACCTACCTCCTCTACACTCTAACCACTAGGCTACCTACCTCCTCTACACTCTAACCACTAGGCTACCTACCTCCTCTACACTCTAACCACTAGGCTACCTACCTCCTCTACACTCTAACCACCAGGCTACCTGCCGCCCCATGGGCCTTCCTGTGCTCTTTCAGAAAGTTGCAGGGAAATATCTAACCACTGATGCATTGTGTTCATGTCTTATGATTAACCTGGGCAAATTTTAGTTCAATACATTTAGTTGATTTCCTACTAAGTTTAATACCTTTTGAATATTGTTGAATTACATTTTAATGTCTGGATTCCGTGAATCAGTCCTTGTTCTCCACAATGCAGATTTCATAGGGCCCAATGTTTCCAAATGCATTTTGTGGCACACAACCTTATTTAGAATTGAGCATTTGTGGCACAAATCCCATTCAGGTTATGGGACCGATATTAGCATTTTTCGTGCATCATGTTCAATTCATGGGAGTTGTGCCTCAAATGCTAAAACTTTAGCATTTGGAACAGTGCCATGGAAATGAAACCAAAGCATGGATTGCTGTCATACCTGTCCATAGACGGCTTACAAGGTAAGGAAACCAACATGTAATTTGGGTGAACTATCCCTTTAAGTAGTTGGTTTCCATGCTGGCAGCTGTGGTTTGATCCTTGTGTGGGATGAGTTTGTGTGGTCACAGAGAGATGAGTGGGGTTTGAGGTGTTAAGAGTAGCCCCATCCGCCTAATAGCCCTCTCACACACATATATGCATACCAATAAACCAGAAGGATTATATATATCTATCCTTCTGGTTTATTGGTTGAAAAGAGGCTGGTTGGCACACCACCATACCTGCAGCTCAATATCAACTTTAAAGTTCACCAACACAGCATCATCATTTCAAAGGTTGTGTGTATCGTGTTGTGTCCTAGTCAAAAACAAAACACCCCTTTCCCCTTACAGATGACCTATGTTAGCCATTGACTTGCCAGCCTCATTCACTGTGATGTCTTTGTTTTTTGGGATAATTATGAAGCCGGTAGACTGGCTGCCTGAGGCTTGTAGTACCTTGAGCATGAAAGGCTCTCAGACAGCCTGTTCTCTCTACAGTAGCAGCAGCCGTGGCAGTCAGAAGCAGCTCTTATGAGGCCTGCGTTTGGCAGATGCACAGACTGAGAACAGCGGCGAGCGCAGGACTTACCTTTTGAAGTACTGCTGGGGTGGATGGAGGGAAATACTGTTATGGATGTATGCTTGTTTAACCTTACAGTCACCTGCGACTGGCAGCTTATCCCAGGCCTCGTTGACCCTGTCCACAGCTCCACACTTCATAACAGCAATCAACAGCTGTTTCAGAATGTTCCTAGTAGGGCAGCCGGGGTCCAGATTGTGGTGGTCATGTAACTAGGGGGTTTTGCTTCTATAAACAACATGCCGCTCAAATGAAATTTAAAAACAACTCTCCCTGTTTGTTTGCTTAGTTTAGCCGATCTTGGCTGAGAAACGGACAAAGAGAAAGAAGCCTCACAACCGAGAGAACACACTGTCTGATGTCAGTTGTCATGTGTGAATGTTTTGTAATCGGAGCAATTGGTCGGCCCTAGATTGTATTTTTTTTTCAATGTAATTGTTGAGGATGAAGCAGAACTCAAATGAATGTTAAAATACTAAATCGGAGAGTCTCTAGCTTTGCTAAAGCAGGGATGACAAATACTTGACACAATGTCCCTCTCATCCTGGGAAAATTAACGTGTTAATTAAAAATGCACTGCCAAAGACGACATCTTGATTTAAAGGCCTGGCACTTAACACATTCCTCATGTTTATTTTTAGCTTCTCTAGTAGTCGCTGCATTTGGTTGTGAGCACATTTCCCATCGGCCTCCTCGGGACTCCTATGCTGAGAATAGGCATCTAGGGATTCATATTTACCTGCAAATCAACTGTTCTTACTGGTTTGTTACAGACAGACCTCCGTGCCCCATATGTCCCTCTTGTAGTCACTCTAGACTCTTCCACACATAAACCTGTCTTCACATTAGAGGTCGACCGACTATGATTTTTCAACGCCGATACCGATTATTGAAAGTCCAAAAAAGCCAATTTTATTTAAAAATTGTATTTAATTAAAAAAAATTGTATTTAATTATTTTATTTATTTATTTGTAATAATGACAATTACAACAATACTGAATGAACACTTTTATTTTAACTTAATATAATGCATCAATCAAATCAATTTAGCATTAAATAAATAATGAAACATGTTCAATTTGGTTTCATAAATAATGCAAAAACAAAGTGTTGGAGAAGAAAGTAAAAGTGCAATATGTGCCATGTAAAAAAAAAAAAGCTAACGTTTAAGTTCCTTGCTCAGAACATGAGAACATATGAAAGCTGGTGGTTCCTTTTAACATGAGTCTTCAATATTCCCAGGTAAGAAGTTTTAGGTTGAGGTTATTATAGGAATTACAGGACTATTTCTCTCTATACCATTTGTATTTCAAATAACTTTGACTATTGGATGTTCTTATAGGCACTTTAGTAATGCCAGTGTAACAGTATAGCTTCCGTCCCTCTCCTCGCCCCTACCTGGACTCGAACCAGGAACACATCGACAACAGCCACCCTCGAAGCAGCGTTACCCATCGCTCCACAAAATCCACGTTACCCATCGCTCCTTGCAGAGCAAGGGGAACAGCTACTCCAAGTCTCAGAGCGAGTGACGTTTGAAATGCTATTAGCGCGAACCCCGCTAGCTAGCTAGCCATTTCACATCGATTACACCAGCCTAATCTCGGGAGTTGATAGGCTTGAAGTCATAAACAGCGCAATGCTTGTATTGCGAAGAGCTGCTGGCAAACGCACGAAAGTGCTGTTTGAATGAATGCTTACGAGCCTGCTGCTGCCTACCACCACTCAGTCAGACTGCTCTATCAAATCATAGACTTAATTATAACATAATAACACACAAAAATACGAGCCTTAGGTCGTTAATATGGTAAAATCCGGAAACTATAATTTCGAAAATAAAATGTTTATTCTTTCAGTGAAATACGGAACCGTTCCGTATTTTATCTAACGGGTGGCATCCATAGGTCTAAATATTAATGTTACATTGCACAACCTTCAATGTTATGTCATAATTACGTAAAATTCTGGGAAATTAGTTCGCAATGAGCCAGGCGGCCCAAACTGTTGCATATACCCTGATTCTGCGTGCAATGAACGCAAGAGAAGTGACACAATTTCCCTAGTTTAATATTGTCTGCTAACATGAATTTCTTTTAACTAAATATGCAGGTTTAAAAATATATACTTCTGTGTTTTGATTTTAAGAAAGGCGTGGATGTTTATGGTTAGGTACATTCCTGCAACGATTATGCTTTTTTCGCACATGCGCTTTTGTTAAATCATCCCGTTTGGTGAAGTTGGCTGTCTTTGTTAGGAAGAAATAGTCTTCACAGTTCGCAACGAGCCAGGCGGCCCAAACTGCTGCATCTACCCTGATTCTGTTGCACAGAATGCAAGTGACAAGAAATTCATGTTAGCAGGCAATATTAACTAAATATGCAGGTATAAAGATGTATACTTGTGTATTGATTTTAAGAAAGGCGTTGATGTTTATGGTTAGGTACACATTGGTGCAACGACAGTGCTTTTTTCGTGAATGTGCTTGTTAAATCACCTGTTTGGCGAAGTAGGCTATGATTCAATGATAAATTAACAGGCACCGCGTCGATTATATGCAACGCAGGACAAGCTAGATAACTACACATGGTTGTTGATATTACTAGTTTAACTAGTGATTATGCCATGCAGTCTCCTCGTGGAGTGCAATGTAATCGGCCATGATCGGTGTACAAAAATGCAGATTACCGATTGTTATGACAACTTGAAATCGGCCCTAATTAATCGGCCATTCCGATTAATCGGTCTACCTCTACTTCACATACAGCAAGACGTACCACCTGTGGTCACCTCTGGTGACCAGCTGGCGTGACTCAGTGTTTGGTTGTCACTTGTGGAATTTCCATGGAGGAGGGCTGGGAATGCCGGGAATGCCCATGACTAACGTGCCACCTTAGCCCAGTGTGCTCTGTGGTCCATGCATGCTAGAGCTAAAGTAATACTTATATCCCTGGACATTGGCCCACTAGACGGAGGGAGAGGTAGAGACTTTGCTGATTACAGCATCCTGAGGAAATGTGGGAGATGGGCAGATAAGGCCATCAATTTAGAAGGCTATGAGGAACAGGAAGAGAGAAAAGGGGAGGGAGAGGGGAGCCTAGTGTCTAAGGGTGTTTTCACATATAGTCCTCTTTTAAAATAACTAATCTCAGTCCTCTTTAAAGTGAAAAAATTTGCGGTGAAAAAAAGTTAAATAAATCAGTTATCTTTGTATTTACACTACCCTTGCCTTTGAATGAGGACTCCTCTCGTTTGCCAGATCACTTTAAGAAAATGTTGCCCTACTCCTTTCTATTCACATTACTATGCTTACATCATTCAGTACAAGTCATACCATTTAGGAAGCTAGTAGATTGCATTTAGTTAACACGATAATACATCATTATAATCCAAATATAATATTTACATGTAAATATTACTTGTAACAGGATAAATAGCCGAAGAAAAACTGCAGATTGAATAATGCTATAATTGAAAAGTACACTCCATGTAGGCTATTGCAGCTTTAAGAGCTTGCATTGATGTTGTACCCCTATGATGTGGTTCTCACCAAATATGTTGTTGCTTTCTCACATTATTTAAACCACGCAATCAAATAAATAGCTGATGAAGCTCCTTCGTAGCTATAGATCACATGTCACAAACAAATCATCTATACATTGTGTCAGTACAAACCTTTTTTGGAATATCTGTGCATCCTTGACCGTCGCTACTCAAATGTCCAAAAACAGCACGTTTTTATGCCAACCTGCCTGCACATCTTCTCTCGTTTGTGGCACCAATACTAAGGGTTATGGCAAGGAAGCAGTGTTGCAGTAGGCTAGTGTGTGGTGCTGGAATAATGGCAATCAATCCTGGAGAGCTTTGTGTTCACGTAGCACTAAAAAACGTAATCGGACTGCGGACATCAAGCAAATCAAACTCAGACCACCTCATAGGGAGGGTTTGGTTCGCTTCAGGGGCTCTTTTGAGGGGTCTGACTGTCTTTTGGAGTGTTCACACTGCACAAAAAATTAAGCGAACCTCACGAAGTTCACAGAAATTGTCTGAAAGCACCTTAAATTACCAAAACTTTCTAACCTCCTTTTCCATAAACACACACCCTGCACATGTTTTTTCCCCTGTCCTCTCAGAGCAGAGAGGGGAGGTGTCTATGAAGAAAAAGATGTTTGCAGGCATTCTCAGTAGAACCTCCCCCTAGACCCCTGCATGACAGCGTTTGATTGCCTCTCTGACAGGGAGCAGGAAAACCATGTGTTGTCGTCCTCCATTACTCTTCCCGCTTCTACCACTACAGTCCCTCCCGGGGCGGCACGGACACATTTTCTAAAGCATTATCTGGCTCCATAAGTGGCTCAATACAGGAAACGGTGCAAATAGTCATTCATTTAAGTGTTTTTTTTAAGAATAATTATTGAATCTGAATGAAGCTCTAAACAATTATGCTCAATTCTCTGTAGCAATAGGCCACATTAGCTAGTGTTTGTCAATTGAGACCAACTGGCAGTTAATAATGTCCACTGTGCTACTAGTAAAGTTATATTATACTTGAAATGCCAGTTGGGCAATACTTCTTGCATATGAGTTGTATGCTCATTGAACTTTGTTGCTTTTATGGATTTTGTCTTATTGTTTTTTGTTCTATGTTGCTCTGTCGGTATGCTACGTCTTGCTTGTCCTATGTTGTTCTGTCTGTATGCTATGTCTTGCTTGTCCTATGTTGTTCTGTCTGTATGCTATGTCTTGCTTGTTCTATGTTGCTCTGTCGGTATGCTACGTCTTGCTTGTCCTATGTTGTTCTGTCTGTATGCTACGTCTTGCTTGTCCTATGTTGTTCTGTCTGTATGCTACGTCTTGCTTGTCCTATGTTGCTCTGTCGGTATGCTACGTCTTGCTTGTCCTATGTTGTTCTGTCTGTATGCTACGTCTTGCTTGTCCTATGTTGTTCTGTCGGTATGCTACGTCTTGCTTGTCCTATGTTGCTCTGTCGGTATGCTACGTCTTGCTTGTTCTATGTTGCTCTGTCGGTATGCTACGTCTTGCTTGTCCTATGTTGTTCTGTCGGTATGCTACGTCTTGCTTGTCCTATGTTGCTCTGTCGGTATGCTACGTCTTGCTTGTTCTATGTTGCTCTGTCGGTATGCTACGTCTTGCTTGTCCTATGTTGCTCTGTCGGTATGCTACGTCTTGCTTGTCCTATGTTGTTCTGTCGGTATGCTACGTCTTGCTTGTCCTATGTTGTTCTGTCGGTATGCTACGTCTTGCTTGTCCTATGTTGTTCTGTCGGTATGCTACGTCTTGCTTGTCCTATGTTGTTCTGTCGGTATGCTACGTCTTGCTTGTCCTATGTTGTTCTGTCGGTATGCTACGTCTTGCTTGTTCTATGTTGCTCTGTCGGTATGCTACGTCTTGCTTGTCCTATGTTGTTCTGTCGGTATGCTACGTCTTGCTTGTCCTATGTTGTTCTGTCGGTATGCTACGTCTTGCTTGTCCTATGTTGTTCTGTCGGTATGCTACGTCTTGCTTGTCCTATGTTGCTCTGTCGGTATGCTACGTCTTGCTTGTTCTATGTTGCTCTGTCGGTATGCTACGTCTTGCTTGTCCTATGTTGTTCTGTCGGTATGCTACGTCTTGCTTGTCCTATGTTGCTCTGTCGGTATGCTACGTCTTGCTTGTTCTATGTTGCTCTGTCGGTATGCTACGTCTTGCTTGTCCTATGTTGCTCTGTCGGTATGCTACGTCTTGCTTGTCCTATGTTGTTCTGTCGGTATGCTACGTCTTGCTTGTCCTATGTTGTTCTGTCGGTATGCTACGTCTTGCTTGTCCTATGTTGTTCTGTCGGTATGCTACGTCTTGCTTGTCCTATGTTGTTCTGTCGGTATGCTACGTCTTGCTTGTCCTATGTTGTTCTGTCGGTATGCTACGTCTTGCTTGTCCTATGTTGTTCTGTCGGTATGCTACGTCTTGCTTGTCCTATGTTGTTCTGTCGGTATGCTACGTCTTGCTTGTCCTATGTTGTTCTGTCGGTATGCTACGTCTTGCTTGTCCTATGTTGTTCTGTCGGTATGCTACGTCTTGCTTGTCCTATGTTGTTCTGTCGGTATGCTACGTCTTGCTTGTCCTATGTTGTTCTGTCGGTATGCTACGTCTTGCTTGTCCTATGTTGTTCTGTCGGTATGCTACGTCTTGCTTGTCCTATGTTGTTCTGTCGGTATGCTACGTCTTGCTTGTTCTATGTTGCTCTGTCGGTATGCTACGTCTTGCTTGTCCTATGTTGTTCTGTCGGTATGCTACGTCTTGCTTGTCCTATGTTGTTCTGTCGGTATGCTACGTCTTGCTTGTCCTATGTTGTTCTGTCGGTATGCTACGTCTTGCTTGTCCTATGTTGCTCTGTCGGTATGCTACGTCTTGCTTGTTCTATGTTGCTCTGTCGGTATGCTACGTCTTGCTTGTCCTATGTTGTTCTGTCGGTATGCTACGTCTTGCTTGTCCTATGTTGCTCTGTCGGTATGCTACGTCTTGCTTGTTCTATGTTGCTCTGTCGGTATGCTACGTCTTGCTTGTCCTATGTTGCTCTGTCGGTATGCTACGTCTTGCTTGTCCTATGTTGTTCTGTCGGTATGCTACGTCTTGCTTGTCCTATGTTGTTCTGTCGGTATGCTACGTCTTGCTTGTCCTATGTTGTTCTGTCGGTATGCTACGTCTTGCTTGTCCTATGTTGTTCTGTCGGTATGCTACGTCTTGCTTGTCCTATGTTGTTCTGTCGGTGTTCTATGTTGCTCTGTCTGTATGCTATGTCTTGCTTGTCCTATGTTGTTCTGTCTGTATACTATGTCTTGCTTGTCCTATGTTGCTCTGCGTGTGCTCACTGCTCAATGATTGTCTATATTGTAATTGTTTTTAATAACCTGCCCAGGGACTGCGGTTGAAAATTAGACGGCTGGCTAAAACCGGCACTTTTACCGAAACGTTGATTAATGTGCACTGTCCCTGTAAAAATAAACTCAATCTCAATAATAGCTTTTTAGTGACGCATTGAAAGAAGAATGGGTAACACTTGGGCTTGAAATTGTTATTATAACTATGCAGTAACATTGTAGTATTAATATATTGTTATACAGTACTTTAGTAATTGTATTTTTGTTACAACAGGAACAGTGACTGCTACTTATACCATTTGCATAACTAAAATTACGGTAGCTTATATTGCGATGAAAGTAAAAAAATCACTAGCATAACATTTGCTAATAATATGGTACTTTAAAATGCATTTATTAACTGGTGTTTCCAATCATTTGCGTGACAAATTCTATCCTCTATGTTCAGTTCTCAAAGTAAATTAATTCAAATTGTATTGCTTTATGTGATTTTAAAGTTGAATTTTCCTACTTTAAATTGCCTCTTGAAACTAATGGTGATGCAGTAAAGTGCATGTGGATATTTCAGAGAAAGGCCACACTTCCCACAAATCAAGGAGGGGGAGTTTCTCATAGCCTGAATGGCCTAGACATATCAGAACTACGGATATCAGAGAATCAGGTGTCCTTTGAGAATCTATTCAACTGTTGAATGTGTTTTGGCAGGACGGTCCCAAAACCAGGGGACCATGTTCAAAACAAGTGAATTTCACTTTAACATGTTATCCCCAACATAGTACTCAGTGCATCTCCCCCCAGACTAACCCTGAACCCTTTCCTCTACTGTTGATAAACCATGACGAACCATATAATGGTTTGATGTAGTTTCCTTTCACCTAATCTGCAAGGTAGTGTCATCAACAGCCAGAGGTTTTTGACACAGATGCAGCAGTTGGCTAGCATTTACTGTGACTTGTTTTCCGTAGAGTGGGAAAGCTTTTTTTCTGGGTGGCTAGCCTGAGATGTAACGGGTGGCTTGGCTTGTGGGTTGGTAAGGGGGACCTTGGGTGTGTCTGCTGCTGTAGGCCCTGCTATCTGTGTGTAACACCTTCCTCTTGGCACAGTCCAGGCTGCCACTCACCACTACCTGCTGACGTCAAGTAAAGGGCTGCCCTGGAGAGATCACACCGTGAACTGCATGGACCGGTATCTCGCTCTCAATTAGCCCGGCTAACTTTCAGTTAGAGTGTGTTCCCTCCACAGCTTCTTCACCCAGGTTGTTGCTGACTCGGGGTCTCTGCAACTAACACATTAATCAATCATGTCCTTCAGAGCAGCAGCTGCACTGGATGTAATTGTTCCTTTTCTGCCATTTAATGTTGATTTTGTTTTCCTTGTAGTGCGCATAGTTTTTCTTGTGGCTGCTACCTAGTTTCCTTCAGCATTACTGACAAGCTTATGTCCTTCCTAGCCAGCCAGCCAGCCAAGCACATCCCTCTCCCAATGATCCTCCTTTGTTAGGCGGCAACCATATGGTTGGCTCCCTGATCCTATTTGAAAGGGTTTACCATGGGGGGTAGTGTGTGTGTAGCTGGCTGAGAGGGCTTCTCTCTGCTAATGACCCAGGATTGCCCTTCTGCCCCTGGCTGTACTGAGCCTCTGCTACAGCAGCCTCTTCACCTTATAGAGCCTAGGCTGGTTGAGCCCCAGTGGCCCTTGCTAGCTAGAGAGCAGGACTGACACCAGGGGCACATACATATTTTTAAACTCTGTAACCCCACCATAATACCAATGAATACAGTTAATGGGGCCTCTTATTCCTACATTACCAAGAGCTTCTTCTATGTCAGAGAGCAGGTAAAGAAGGCAGGAGAAGCCAGGCTGAATGTACTGTGCTGGGTGTGTAAGCAGTACACTAACATAACAGAGGGAAGAGGCAGGTGCTCAAACCTCTGTGTCTACTGGGAACTTCACAAGTGTCTGCTGTGTTTTCTTCCTCTATTGTACTTTGAAGAGAGATGAAATAAAATATTTGATTTCTGTTGGAAGAGAATAGAAGCAGTTATAGAGAATCATCCACTTTACAGACACACACACACTTTGCAGCATACAGGCAGGCTGGCACTCCACTGTGTGCCTGTGTTTTTGACTGTGAGCCAGGAGGGACACGAGTTGTGCTATAAACCATTATCTGCCATCTTTCCCCTGGGCCTCCACTGTCTATGGCTGATTGATCATGACATAGCTGCTGCGGTGCAGTGTGTGTGTGTGTGTGTGTGTGTGTGAAAATGTGTGTGCACTGGTATCTGCATTTATTATTCTGTGATTATTTGTGCGTCAGTGTGTGTGAATGTATAAGATTGTGTCGTTGTGTTCAATATTCTGTCTGTGTGGACGTGTTTAACTATTCTTCTAGGGACCAGAAGTCCCCACAAGAATAGTGAACAAACAAACATTTGACCTACTGGAGACATTTTGTTAGTCCCCACAAGGTCAAATTGTATTTTTAGGGGGTTTAGGGTTAGAATTAGGGTTAGGAGCTAGGGTTAAGGTTAAGTTAAGAGTACGGGTTAGGTTTAGGGGTTAGGGAAATTAGGATTTTGAATGGGACTGAATTGTGTGTCCCCACAAGGTTAGCTGTACAAAACTGTGTGTGTGTATAGCTCCTGTTCTTTAGTGTTTCGTGCCTGGAGGGATTTGCTAATATTAGCCTGTACGATCATTAACATTTCTAATTAACACAATTCCATTATTTTTGGGATGAACAAGGGGATGATGTCACAGGCAGTTGATGTATTAGAAGATGAGCGAGGCAACTGTGGGAGAATGGCAACAAAAACATGAGAGAGTATACCTCAGTCCTCTCACTTGAACATCTAATCCAATTACATAACAAAATGCCCTCAGTCCATTTCAAGCCTCTCAAATTCAAGTGGCTTCCTTGGGACTGTGATAGCGTGAACACATCAATTTGTCAACGGAAATGAACTGACCTTGTTTAACACCCAGCAAATGGGAATCCAATGTGGCATAAGATGGCTGCCATACGCATTGTATGATGCTTTAAATCAATCGTCATCCAATCAACCTGGATCCTATCATTGAAAAGAGCCAGGGACCCAATCAACTGGTCAAAAGATGAAACCGAGCTAACATTTAACCTGCTGCTTGTCCAAGGGAAAAGAAATACCTTGAGACTGGTGTACAAACATGTTTGATGGGTCACAGTTGATGTGAGGGGAAGTCCAGTAACAAGCAGTGAGACACTGTAGATGTTGATCGAGCTATCCATCAGAACAGCTGTCAGTATAGTTGTCCCAGCTTCGGGAAAACACGACATCCAGTCAGTCATTTTCTGTTTTGAAACAGCAGTTGGTGTCACCCCATAGCAATGTAAAGAAAGTGTCAAAGCAGATTTCAGGTCTTGTGAGTGGGTACTTTATTTTACCAGCATTATTAACTGTGAACACTGAGGCTGAACTCACTTTGTTACCGTTTCAGACAGTGGTCAATAGGCTATTGTGGCTATTTAAGCATAATGTAGGCCTATCAACAAAACCAATGAAACAAATTCCATAACATTTCCACATGGATACAGTGCATTTGGAAAGTATTCAGACCCTTGACTTTTTCCACATTTTTTTAACGTTACAACGTTATTCTAAAATTGATGAAATTGTAGTTTTTTTTCTTTATCAATCTACACTCAATATCCCATATTTTAGAAATGTTTTAAATGTAAAAAAAAAAAAACATATCGAAATTATATAAGTATTCAGACCCTTTACTCAGTACTTTGTGGAAGCACCTTTGGCAGTGATTACAGGGTATGACACTACAAGCTTTGCACACCTGTATTTGGGGAATTTTTCCCATTTTTCTCTGCAGATCCTCTCAAGCTCTTTCAGATTGGACAGCATGATGCTGCCACCACCATGCTTCATCGTAGGGATGGGGCCATGTTTCCCCTAGATGTGACGCTTGGCGTTCAGGCCAAAGAGTTCAATCTTGGTTTCATCAGACCAGAAAATCTTGTTTCTCATGGATGCCATTCCTGACGAAGGCTCTTTCCCCCCGATTGCTCAGTTTGGCCCGGCGGCCTGCTCTAGAACGAGTCTTGGTGGTTCCAAACTTCCATTTAAGAATGATGGAGACCACTGTGTTAGGTACCTTCAATGCTTTATCATGTTTTGGTACCCTTGCCCAGATCTTGCCTTAACACAATCCTGTCTTGGAGGTCTACAGACAGTTCCTTAAACCTCATGGCTTGGTTTTTGCTCTGACATGCACTGTCAACTGTGGGGCCTTATATAGACAGGTGTGTGCTTTTCTGAATCATGTCAAATCATTTGAATTTACCACAGGTGGACTCCAATCAAGTTGTAGAATCATCTCAAGGATGATCAATGGAAACGGTATGCACCTGAGCTCAATTTCAAGTCTCATAGCAGAAGGTCTGACTACTGATGTAAATAAGGTATTTTTGTTTTTAATCAAATGTGTCATTATGCGGTATTGTGTGTAGATTGAGGAATATTTTTATTTAATCAATTTTAGAATAAGGCTGTAATGTAACAAAATGTGGAAGAAGTAAAGGGGTCTGAATACTTTACAAATGCACTGTACAATATGTACAAGTTTTGTGCTCTTTTCGGAAGCAATCACTCCCGCATTGCTGACCAAAATTAGTTATAAACAATGTAGTAAAGAATATCAACAAATGTGCACACGCGGCTACACACAACTCTGGTTAGTGATCTCAAGTGCGCATATAGGCTTCTCTCCCCGAAACCCCAAAAACACTTGTGCCTGTGAAATATAATAATAGAATAAAAGCCCATTTATGGTTGATCCTTTAATGTGGTTCTGAGGCTCCGTACGGGGGTACGCATGTGACGCAATCGCGGAGTCTCCGGAGGTCTGCGGAGGCCAAATCAAGCTCTGTACGAAGATGCCGTGTGCCTTCCAAATTTTGTAACAATGCGGACGGCTCCATATAACTCTATAGGTCCGCACTGACATGATCTGTTGACTGTAGGTGGGGGCGGTACGTCCTGTATAAACACTGTGTGAAGGTTTTACATTACACAAGTCCATAATGGAGTAGAATAGCATGTAGGTTTGAAGGCATGTTCCTGCTACCGAACAACCAAACTCTCTTCCATCTCATATAGCGCAAGTGAACAGCAAACCTGGTTTAAAAAAACTAATTAAGGAACACCTCAAGGCACACGCCCCCCATTATTTTTGTATTTATTATGGATCAGCTACTCTTACTGGGTCCGGCAAAATTAAGGCAGTAACATTACAATACCTTTTATAACAGATTTCACAACACACTGTGTGCCCTCGGGCCCCTACTCCACTACCACATACAACACAAAATCCATGTGTATGTGTGTGTATAGTGCGTATGTTATCGTGTGTGTGCATGTGTTTGTTGCTTCAGTCCTCGCTGTTCCATAAAGTGTATTTTTGTTTTTTAAAATCTGATTCTACTGCTTGCATCAGTTACCTGATGTGGAATAGAGTTCCATGTAGACACTGCTCTAAGTAGGACTGTGCGCCTCCCATAGTCTGTTCTGGACTTGGGGACTGTGAAGAGATCTCTGGTGGCATGTCTTGTGGGGTATGCATGGGTGTCTGAGCTGTATGCTAGTAGCTTAAAAAAATATAAAACAGACATGTCAATACTTCTCACAAATACAAGTGGTGATGAAGTCAAGCTCTCCTCCACTTTGAGCCAGGAGAGATCGTCATGCATGTTTTTAATGTTTGCTCTCTGTGTACATCCAAGGGCCAGCCATGCTGTCCTGTTCTGAGCCAATTGCAATTTTCCTAAGTCCCTCTTTGTGGCACCTGGCCACACGACTGAACAGTAATCCAGGTGCGACAAAACCGAAGCCTGTAGGACCTGCCTTGTTGATAGTGTTGTTAAGAAGTTAGAGGAGCGCTTTATTATGGACAGACTTCTCCCTTTTTTAGCTACTGTTGTATCAATATGTTTTGACCATGACAGTTTATTTTATTTTTAAAATATTTTTTTTAACCTTTATTTAACTAGGCAAGTCAGTTAAGAACAGATTCTTATTTTCAATGACAGCCTAGGAACAGTGGGTTTAACTGCCTGTTCAGGGGCAGAATGACAGATTTGTACCTTGTCAGCTCAAGGATTTGAACTTGCAACCTTTCGGTTACTAGTCCAACGCTCTAACCACTAGGCTACCCTACTCCAAGCAGTTGTCACCTCAACTTGCTCAGTTTCCATATTATTTATTACAATATTTACTAGAGATTTAGGGTTTCGTGAATGATTTGTCCCAAATACAATGCTTTTAGTTTTTGAAATATTTAGGACTAAGTTATTCCTTCCCACCCATTCTGAAACTAACTGCAGCTCTTTAAGTGTTGCAGTCATTTTAGTCACTGTAGTAGCTGACGTGTATAGTGTTGAGTCATCCTCATACATAGACACAATAGCTTTACTCAAAGCCAGTGGCATGTCGTTAGTAAAGATTGCAGAAAGTAAGGGGCCTAGACAGCTGCCCTGGGAATTCCTGATTCTACCTGGAGTATGTTGGAGAGGCTTCCATTAAACAACACCCTCTGTGTTCTGTTAGACAAGTAACTCTTTCTCCACAATATAGCAGGGGGTGTAAAGACATAACGCATACATTTTTCCAACAGCAGACTATCATCGATAATGTCAAAAGCTGCACTGAAGTCTAATGACAATCTTTTTATCATCAATTTCTCTCAGTCAATCACGTGTAAGTGCTGTGCTTGTTGAATGTCCTTCCCAATACACGTGCTGAAAGTCTGTCAATTTGTTTACTGTAAAATAGCATTGTATCCGGTCAAACGCTATTTTTTTCTACAAAACTTTACTACGGGTTGGTAACAGTCTGACTGGTCAGCTACTTGAAGGGGCTTTACTGTTTTTAGGTAGCGGAATGACTTGCTTCCCTCAACCTGAGGGCACACACTAGTAGGCTTAAATTATGGAAAATAGGAGTGGCAATATCGTCAACTGTTATCCTCTGTAATTTTCCATCCAACTTGTCAGACTTGGGTGCTTGTCATTGTTGATAGACAACAATCATTTTTTCACCTCTTTCACACTAACTTTACGGAATTCAAAATTACAATTCTTGTCTTTCATAATTTAGTGAGATATACTTGGATGTGTAGTGTCAGTGTTTGTTGCAGGCATATCATGCCTAAATGTGCTAATCTTGCAAATGAAAAAAATCATTAAAGTAGTTGGCAATATCAGACTGTTTTGTAATGAATGAGCAATCTGATTCAATGAATGATTGAGCCGAGTTTGCCTTTCCCCCCCAAATTTAATTGAAGGTGCTCCAAAGCTTTTTACTATCATTCTTTATATCATTTATCTTTGTTTCATAGTTTATTTTCTTCTTTTTATTCAGTTTAGTCACATGATTTCTCAATTTGCAGTATGTTTGCCAATCGGTTGTACAGGCAGACATATTTGCCATTTCTTTTTCCTCGTCACTCTCAAACATGCAAGTGTTCAATTCCTTATCAATCCATGGGGATTTAACAGTTTTTACAGCCATTCTCTTAATGGGTGCGTGCTTATTAGTAACTGGAATAAGCAATTTCATAAATGTGTCAAGTGCAACATCTGTTTGCTCCTCATTACACACCACGGACCAACACATTCTTTACATCAACAACATAGGAATCACTATAAGACTTATTGTATGACCTCTTATACACTATATTAGGCTCAGCCTTTGGAACTTTAGGTTTCCAAGATATGGCTACTATTTTGTGATCACTACATCCGATGGATCTGAATACTGCTTTCAAGCACATTTCTGCAGCATTAGTAAAGATGTGATCTATACATGTTGATGATTTCATTCCTGTGCTGTTTGTAACTACCCTGGTAAGTTGACTGATAACCTGTCACGACTTTCGCCAAAGTTGGTGCCTCTCCTTGTTCGTTCGGCGGTCGTCGTCACCACCGATCCACGTTTTCTCATGTTATTTATGTTAGTGCAGGGTGAGCTGCACACTGAACTTCCTACTAGGGCACACTGCCTCAGTGCTAACAGCATAAATCTGGTTCATAGGCACATGCTTGCTGCATACAGTAGCTGTAGGATCAGCAGAGGCATTCAGGGCAGTTAGAGGGACATAGATTAGGTTACTTACATTGTGTCTACCAATGCCCCTGGTATAATGTACATTTGCTAAAGCATTATGATGACTCAGCGACACAACGGTAGGGATTAACTGAGCTGGGCTTGGGTCATTGATAAGTAATTGTCTCATTGCAGCCTTATAATGCTGTGAAAGGATCGAGGAACCCAAATGATTTGGGTGGATCCTATCCTTCTTATAAAATGTATTTTGTTTCCAAAAGGTTAAGCTGCAATAATCACGTAGCCAGTTGTGAAGAGAAAGAATCCTGCTAAAGCATTCAATGCCACGATTCAGAGAGGGCACAGTGCCAGATATGATGGGTATTTTATTAGTGTCTAGCAGAGAGTCAATTAGCTCTTTGACATCCAGTTTCAACTGTTCAGAGATGCCCTTCATAATGTCATTAAAACCCACATGGACTACAATAGAATCGATGTCCATGTCCTGGCGTTGTACATTCGGGAGCAGCTTAGTAATGTAATTTACTCGAGCTCCGGGATAGGACATTGTTTTTGCACAAGGAACAGTAACATTTCTTACCATTGAGCTGCCCAAAATCACGGCTGGCGAGGACGAGGAAATCAGTCCACTCCCATGCTTCACAGGATGGTGCAGGCCTCCGACAGATAGAAGCCCCACTCAATCCAGAGCAGGGATGGAATGTTGTCGACTTCGAAATCTTAGGGGAAAGAGTAGGAATATGTACAGCGGCTGCAGACAAAGGTACCCCCAGTGACGAAGGTGCAGGAAGATCAGGCTTCAGGGCGCCAGAACTATTCGTTGTTTGTATACGCTCCGGGCCTTTCGTTGGGAGTGTAGACTGCTTTATGGGAGGACGCTGTCTTCGGCTTTCACAGCTTGTGTTACGCAACCATCATTGATTGACATGCTCCTCTGGTATTCTCTTTGTTCCAAGCGACACAATCCCATCATTGACTGGACTGCTGGTGCCATTAAGGGCTGGAACCCGTTCTGCCACTCCCATTGTCTGAAGTCAGCACATCCTGCCTGGGATGTCTTCCCGTGGGCTCGGATGTTGCCCCGGATCTCTTTAATTCCCACGGAGTACCAGGACCTCTGGGGGTGTTCAGTAAGGCCCAGGCCACTTTGCCGACCATATGACTGCGGGATTGACCTTCTCCTAGGCATCACTCCGTCCCGGGGACGACTGTACTCTCTGTCGGGTTGGTAGACCAAGACTATGGAGAGCTATATTGAGCACTCCCTAGCTGCAAGGTTCATCCGTCTTTCTGCCTCCTCTGCCGGTGCAAGGTTCTTTGTGGAGAAGAAGGACAAAACCCTGCGCCCGTGCATTGACTACCGGGGCCTCAACGACATCACGTTGAAGAACCGCTACCCGTTACCACTCATCTCCTCGGCCTTTGAGCCACTCCAGGGGGCCATTGTGTTCTCGAAGCCGAACCTACAGAATGTCGTTGAATGTCTAGACTTCCTTCAACACGGTCAGCAGTCACTACGAGTATCTGGTCATGCTATTTGGCCTTACCAACGCCCCAGCTGTGTTCCAGGCTCTGGTTAACCTCTAGTGACACCCCATCCCGTAAACGGGACCGTTGTCATCATCATCTGACACTAATTAGCATAATGCAACGGACATAAATCTTCCTAGAAAATCTTCCTATTCATGAAAATCACAAGTGAAATATATTGGAACACAGCTTAGCCTTTTGTTAATCACCCTGTCATCTCAGATTTTCAAAGTATTTGTGTAAGTTTATCGATAGCCTAGCATAGCATTATGCCTTGCTAGCAGCAGGCAACCTCGTCACGAAAATCAGAAAAGCAATCAAATTAAATATTTTACCTTTGATGAACTTCGGATGTTTTCACTCACGAGACTCCCAGGTAGATAGCCAAAGTTCATTTTTTCCCAAAATATTATTTTTGTAGGCGAAATAGCTCCGTTTGTTCTTCACGTTTGGCTGAGAAATCGCCCGGAAATTGCGGTCACGACAACGACGAAAAATATTCCAAATTAGCTCCATAATATCAACAGAAACATGGCAAACATTGTTTAGAATCAATCCTCAAGGTGTTTTTCAAATATCTATTAATAATAATATATCCACCGGGACAATTAGTTTCTCAGTAGAAGCGATTGGAATAATGGCTACCTCTGTACTTTATGCGAGACTTTCTCCGGGAGCATCATGTGACCACTTGCACAATGTAGCCCCCTACGGGTATTCTTCAACATAAGTGCGTAAAACTACATCACAATGCTGTAGATACCTTGGGGAATACGTAGAAAGTGTAAGCTGGTTCATAGCACATTCACAGCTCAGTAGGGACTCATTGGCACGCAGCGCTTTCAAAATATGGGGCACTTCCGGATTGGATTTTTCTCAGGCTTTGGCCTGCAACATCAGTTCTGTTATACTCACAGACAATATCTTTACAGTTTTGGAAACGTTGAAGTGTTTTCTATCCAAAGCTGTATATGCATATTCTAGCATCTTGTCCTGACAAAATATCCCGTTTAAAACGGGAAATGAAAATACTGCCCCTAGAGTCGCAACAGGTTAATGATCTTCTCCGCAACATGTTGAACCGGTTCGCCTTCGTCAACCTCAACATCAGCGTCTTCCCCGCTCCACCCAAGAACACGTGCTCCACGTCCAACAGGTTCTCCGGAGAAGTGTGAATGCCATCGCTCCACCATCCCCTTCCTGGGTTACATCATCGCTGCAGGGAGTGTACAGATGGATCCCGGGAAGGTGAGAGCAGTGGTGGCCCCAGCCTGTGTCCATGGTGTAGCTGCAACATTTCCTGGGATTCGCCAACTTTTATTGACGCTTTATCTGGGATTACAGCACCGTGGCTTTCCCCCTGTCTGCACTCACCTTTCCTAATGTTTCGTTCACGTGGTCCCCAGCTGCTGACCGGGTTTCCCGGGATCTCAAACACCATTTCCCCACAGCTCCCATCTTGGTTCTTCCTGACCCGTCCCACCAGGTCGTGGTGGAGGCCGACGCTTCAGATGTCAGAGTGGGGGCTGTCCTCTCCCAGCGTTCTTCCCTGGACCTCAAGCTACATCCTTGCGCCACCTTCTCTCATCCCCACGGAGAGGAACTACATGGGCGTACATATCACGGACAAACTGAATTGGTCCACCCACACAGACAGTGTGGTGAAGAAGGCTCAGCAGCGCCTCTTCAACCTCAGGAGGCTGAAGAAATTTGGCTTGTCACCAACAGCACTCACAAACTTTTACAGATGCACAATCGAGAGCATCCTGTCGGGCTGTATCACCGCCTGGTATGGCAACTGCTCCTCCCACAACCGTAAGGCTAGTGAGGTCTGCACAACGCATCACTGGGGGCAGACTACCTGCCCTCCAGGACACTTACACCACCCGATGTCACAGGAAGGCCATAAAGATCATCAAGGACAACAACCACCTGAGCTATTGCCTGTTCACCCCGCTATCATCCAGAAGGCGTGGTCAGTACAGGTGCATCAAAGCAGGGACCGAAAGACTGAAAAACAGCTTCTATCTCAAGGCCATCAGACTGTTAACCGTTTTGGGATAGGGGGCAGCATTTTCACTTTTGGATAAATAGCATGCCCAGAGTGAACTGGCTCCTACTCTGTCCCAGATGCTGATATATGCATATTATTATTAGTAATGGATAGAAAACACTCTGAAGTTTCTAAAACTGTTTGAATGATGTTTGTGAGTATAACCGAACTCATATGGCAGGCGAAACCCAGAGAAAGATCCAACCAGGAAGTGGGACATCTGAGGTTTGTAGATAACCGGATGCCTGTGCCTGATGGTGTCCGCTCCTCGGTCCTGGAGTGGGCTCCTGTCGGACCCTGGCCTTTGTGCGACAATGCTTTTGGTGGCCTATCATGGTCCCGGACGTCTCCGCGTTCATCGCTGCCTCCATGGTCTGTGCGCAGAACAAGACTCCCCGGCAAGCCTCCCTGGACTTTGTCACGGATCTTCCCCCGTCTGATGGCAACACCACCATCCTGTGACAGTAGTGGACTGGTTTTCCAAAGCCGCCCACTTCATTCCTCTCCCCAAGCTACCCTCTGCCAAAGAGACGGCCCAGTTCATGGTGCAGCACGTCTTCCGGATCCATGGACTCCCGGTGGACACGATCTCCGACCAGGGTCCTCAGTCCGGTTCTGGAAGGCGTTCTGCACGCTCATTGGCTTGTCGGCCAGCCTGTCTTCCGTGTTCCAGTCCAACGACCAGCCGGAGCGAGCCAACCAAGTCTTGGAAACGACTCTTCGCTGCCTGGTGTCCGCCAACCACACCACCTGAAGCCAGCAACTAGTGTGGGTCAAATACACCCCACGGGTCTCTCACCCTTTTGAGTGTTCTCTGGGCTATCAGCCCCCGCTCTTCCCTGAGCAAGAGGAAGAGATTGTCATACTGTCGGCCCAGATGTTTGTCCTCTGCTGTCATCATACCTGGAAGAGAGCCCAGTCAGCCCTTCTCAAGACCACCTCTAGGTATCGATGACAAGCGGCCTGTCACAGGACCCAGGCTCCCCGGTATCAGCTCGGGCAGAAGGTATGGCTGTCCACCCGGGATCTGCCACTTTGGGTGGAGTCCCACACATTTCTCCCCGGTTTATCGGCCCGTTCCCTCCAAAGTCATTAGCCCCTCTACTGTCTTATGTTGCCCCGTACCCTCCATATACATCCCACTTTTCATGTGTCTAAAATCAAAACCATGTCTCACAGACCTTTGCCTCTTTGTTAATTCAAATCACACCATTTTTTGTGTCTCAATCTTTCTGGTGAGAAAATAAATGGACTACATGATGCAATTGGCATTGACACAAAAATAATCAAGACATGTCGTAGGCCACTCTTTCTCACCACAGACATTCAATCATCTTCCTATTCTCTTGCTGTCACCAACTCCTCCCAATCTGATTATCTGGTGAGAATAGACTGGAGAAAGTGACCCGGTGGTGCTGTGATCTGTGTCTCTCTCTCTCCCTAAAACAATTTCTTAAAACCTTCTCGTCCTCTATGTTCTTCTCTGCCCTGGGCATGTTAAAAATGCTTCCATTGTGCATCTGTGACTGTAATTACACTTTTTAAGAATAACTATAATAACACTTTTTATTTTTAAATAACTAAGTCGTTGACAGTTCTACAGAGCTTTGAAACAAGCAGAGGGAGCGCTATGCTAGCTGTCACCAGATTGTCTCAAAAGCCCTGTTTGAACAGCCATAGGTTGTTTGACACTAACACATGCATGGGTGTATGTGAGCACGACCACTACAGTAGGCTGTGCTGAACCTCTTTAAAGGCCTCACTATTACGTCTGTTGCTACTGTTTCTGCCAAAATGTTTTTTATTTATTTTATTTTACCCCTTTTTCTCCCCAATTTCGTGGTATCCAATTGTTGTAGTAGCTACTATCTTGTCTCATCGCTACAACTCCCGTACGGGCTCGGGAGAGACGAAGGTTGAAAGTCATGCGTCCTCCGATACACAACCCAACCAAGCCGCACTGCTTCTTAACACAGTGTGCATCCAACCCGGAAGCCAGCCGCACCAATGCGCCGGAGGAAACACCGTGCACCTGGCCACCTTGACTAGCGCACACTGCACCCAGCCCGCCACAGGAGTCGCTGGTGCGCGATGAGACAAGGACACCCCTACCTACTGACCAAGACCTCCCTAACCAGGGCGACGCTAGGCCAATTGTGCGGTCGCGGCTGGTTACGACAGAGCCTGGGCGCGAACCCAGGGACTCTGATGGCACAGCTGGCGCTGCAGTACAGCGCCCTTAACCACTGCGCCACCCGGGAGGCCCTGTTTCTGCCAATTTAGCATTGATGTGTTCTTCTCCCATAGAGACTAATTCAAAAGTTTAAAAAACAAAACGATTGTGACGTGAACCCAATGGGATATGTTGTTCTACTATAAATTAAACTACTACATTCTTTCTTCCAGAAATATAATTGAAACTCAAGCTAAACTATGAAAAAGCCATCTCATAGCTGTTAAGAACTTTGAAGTAGTGCTCCTCAATAAATATCTGTTTCCCACAGGCACTTTATGGTAGATGTTAATAAAAGTGTTAGAGCCCTACTTCTCCAGTGAGGCAAATGGGATTCAGTTAGCAGGCAATGAATGGCTGGCCATAATGTGGAGTCTCCCTCTCTCTGGTGCCATCCCTGCAGCACTCTTCTGTGCAGCACTCTTCTTCATTTGTCAGCTAATTGTTGGAGAGGTTCCTAATGGCTACAGCAGATGTTGCTGTTTGCAGCACAATAGTTTTGGTTCTGGGTTCCCAGATTAGTAAGAGGTAGACGTGGAAGTGTGTCATGTAAACGTGAGGGACCTCACATGCTGTCCCCATCACCCCTCACTGCTGCCATGCAAGTATATGCTAATTCTTCCCCATACTATTGTTGTGTATTTTAATGTGTATATTGTATTTTGATATGTTTTATTCTGCAAATCAAGTCTCCTCTGGAATAGAGAGAAATAGATAAATACAAATTTATTTAACCAGATTCCCGTGGTGAGGTTTGAGCTTTTTAACAGAAAGAATCAGTCCTTCTAAATAGGCTTGGGAGGTATCCAGATTGTCATACCTTCATACCAACCTTGTGCCATCTCGGGATATTCAGTAATACTGGCACCGAATACAAGGGCAGCTATTTTCAAACCCCACTGAGCCTCTGTAATCTGCAAGTTAGCAATGCTAACAAGTACATGTAAAATCCCATAGCGAATGCCAGCTAAATGCTAATGAGCGCATTGCGAACATCTCTGACAAACTATTTGCAGGACAGACACCCCCAGCTCATAAAGTTACGCAAGTAACAAAAGAATGCTACTCAGTTTTGCTGCACTCACAAAACAAATATTAGACAGCAAGGCTCTTAACCCAGAAGGGGATTCTCTGCTGTTACCAAGAGAAGCTTGATTTTGCAAGAAGCTAACCACTTAGATAACTACCTACTAAATTAGCAAACTAAATGCACAACTGCAGAGCATTTTGAAAAATATAGATAGTTAATAGTTTCTTAGTTATAAGAAATCTTGCTGGCAAACATTTAGTTGTGAATTCTGTACTGTAACTATATCACCTGGTGTGTGCTGCACAACAGTGAATTGTTGTGTGCTCATAAACAAACACCACGTGACTGGGGACTACCGGTAAGCATCATAATAAAAAATAATGTGACAGGTGAAATGAACAACGCCATCTGCTTTACCTCCTAACGTACTGCACAAGTTGACTGCAGCTATTTATTTAAAAAGTATCTACAAAAATTCAAATGGATAAAAAAATACTTTCAAATAAATAGTTTCATCAGTATTGACGGTATTGAAAAACCATCTTGTGGCTGTTGCCAAATACACCAGCATAAGGTATATACGGTATACCGCCCAAGCCTACTTATGAGTGTGACTCAAACCGACCAAACTCACACGTCCATCCCGGCCGACATTTGGTAACACCTGGTGACCCCCTCTCTGAGACTCCCCAGGAGCCAGGTGGTACGTGGAGCAGGCTGGGCCCAACAGGCATGTGTCTACTGTTGTGAAGTTTCCTGAGGTGATGGCCTTGGTCCCTGGGTTGAAGGGGGAGCATGGGTGAGGAGGACAGGCTTTGTTGCTTAATTAGGGAAATGAAAGAGGCCGGGAAAATGGCTAACTAGATGCCAGTGCCAGCACAGTACTGCCTCTGTATCCTCTCAGGCCTCACTTTCAAAGGAGCTGCCTTTTGTGGTCCACCTCGCAGTACCAGGCCTGCAGCTACCAGACTCCAAG